>NC_134406.1:217851018-218151018 GCF_038048845.1 Mixophyes fleayi | reverse complement strand
TCCTCAGCTACATTTCAACTTGCACATTTGGAACACAAAGTGAAGATGCAGTATTCTGTCTTACTGCCATGGCACATTCAGATGTGTTCCCACTATGCCACAAATGATTGTCACTGAATAACTTGGGGTGTGAATTGTAATGGAAGCCCCAGTTTTCACCAGAGATCCTCTAAAGGGAGTGATAGATGTCAGTGCAGACAGCACACAGTTCGTTGACCCCAGGCTAGTCTCACTAGGTAGCTACTGACAGGGAGGAGAATGGTAGATACAAGCCAAGGTCAGGTCTCACATCTCAGGTACAAACTGTAGAAAGAAACAAAGAGCTCAATTGAATTATGGTGCACTATGTAGTCCACTATGTATCTTATTCATTATCTTGTAAACCAAGTCACTGGTATTATTAAAACATAACTTTTATTTATCAATATAATAAAATTGTCTAAAAATTGCAGCGAAGTATAAAGTGAAAAAGTGAAATAAAGTGTTTTTTTTAAAAATTGCCGTGTATGACTATCTATAAATTTTGTCTAAAGTAAAGGAGTTTGGAAAGTTGCATAATCATTCCCGTTTCCTATGTTAGAATGCCTTATTGATGATTTAATTCAAGCCATAGTATTTATTCAGATTGATTATTGTGTCTCCCAATAGTCAAATAATCTATTATAGGGCATCACGTTATGTTATCATAAATGGACCTCAATGGCAGAATCCTATAGTATTTATGTAGATTGACTACCGGGATTTAAGGTATTCCTGTGCCTCCTAAAGTAATGTTATAATCTTTTCTAGATAGCCATCTACTGCTCCCAAAACTGTTATATAAATTAGCACGCTGGTTAGATGGTCCAGTCAGGTATATTATTTCCAATGACAGGGAGTGAATTGCTAGCTACCTATCGGAGGTCTAACTCGGTGTTTGGACAATATCAAACTATATAGCTATCATGAATAGACATTAATCTAGACTAAAGCATATTAGATATGAGAATTAGTTGTCAAATCCAGCAATAACACTGGAGCGCTTAGCTGTAATAGCTTTATCTAGGCTATTATCCAGCCTGGATAATATTGCCTTCCAAAGCCATCAAATCTTTAGACGTTCTCTAAAAAAAAATCTCTTTTTTTTAAAGCTTACCTTATCCCTGATGATACTATTCACACTAATGCACCCTCACAGCTATCCCAATCTCCACTCAAAGCCACACTTGCTCTTCTTGTTTCAGCTGTGTCCTCTTCCACATAGAATGTAAGCTCTCACTCTCACTTCCTTATATGGCCTCTCCCAATGGAAAACTTCTGCCACCCACCGTGATGGTCACTCCTGGACCTAGTGTTCTCCTATCTCTGTGACATCTCCAACTTCTCCAATTCTGTTTTCCCCCTCTCTGACCACAATCTCCTTTCCTTTAACCTCTCTTTACCTCTTGCCCCACCTCTCCCACCCAAAGTCGCTAGCACGCTACGCCCCATCAACAGCATTGACTCCGTCATCTTTGTGCCCTCTCTCGAACCCTTACTTGCTCCCATTTCTTCCCTATCATGTCCCAATGCTGCTGTCTATCTTTACAATGCCACACTCTATGTTGCCCTTGATACTGCAGCCCCTGCCACCCACCTTTTTACCCGCCAATCTAAACACCAACCCTGGTACTCGCCTCTTAGTCGTCTTCTCCAAAAGTGCTCCTGCTCCTCTGAACACCAATGGAGGAAATCCCGCTCTATTGCTGACTTCATCCACTATAAATTCATCCTTTCCTCCTACTATTCTGCCCTCTCTCTTGCCAAACAAAATTATTTCATATCCCTCATCTCTTCCCTGTCCAATAAACCCAGACGTCTTTTTGCTACCATTAATTCTCTATGTATCCTCCCCCACCTCCTCCCCTCTTGTCCATCACTGCTCTTGCCACCTACTTCAAAGACAAAAATTGACTCTATACACAATGATATCTATTCACGTCAGACTTGCCTCCCCCCACCTGTCCTCTCTGTTACTCACTCTGCCACCCTTTGCTACTACCCTCATGTTACTGTGCCTAAGATCCTCTCTCTTCTCTCCTCCTCTTCTTCTAAAACTTGTCCTCTTGACCATGTCCCCTCCAAGTTCCTCTGCTCCCTCTCTTATAATGTCTGTTGTCACCTTGCTCACCTCTTTAACCTCTTTCTCTCCACTGATATCTTCCCCTTCAAGCATGCTCTCATCTCAGGGGCACACGGAGGATTGTCAGGGGGGGGGGTTTCCCCCCCCGACCCAAAAAACCCAAAAACAACCCGAGAGAGAGTTGCTGCGCATGCGCCCGCGCAGCAGCTCTACTGAGAGTGGTAATGATGCCAAAAAAGAATTGTTGATATAATCTCATCTTCATCCATGTTATTTAGGGTAAAAGAACATAATAGTTGGCAAACTTTGGTCAGTTGTATGTAATGCAAAGCAATCAATGTTTGCAATTTCTTGGGGTATAGCCTCACAAAATGAAATTACATTCGACAACCAACATTCAGAAGCTGCTTGTGTAGTTTTCAAATAGTGATGAAAGAGTCACACAACTAAAATGCAGCTGATATTCAGCAAGCACATAAAAAGTATTAAACAATGATTTGCCCTACCAACCACATCTCAGGAACACAACTCTCCACTCAGAAAAAAAACAGGAGGAAAGGAAAGAGTATTTTATCAAGACCTAGCTTAAACCAATAACCCAGTAGCAGTGCTCATTGTCTGCTCCTACAGCAGCCCCTGCATTTTTGTTTGATAAGCCCCTTCTGATATCTTTTGAAGCTAGCATATACAGTATTGCTGTTTGATAAAAAATATGGATGAATATCAGCAATACAATATTTCTTATATATATATGATTATGCTGGTTTTAGCAAATTATTAATGGAACTGTTAGAATTTCTTTTAACAAAGAATAATTTTACATTTTATAATAGTTTTTATCTACAGATTAGAGGCACAGCAATGGGGGCAGCATGTGCCCACACATATGCCAACATGTATCTAGGTTGGTGGGAGAAGAAGAGAGTCTTCCCTGATAAGAATGAACAATTCACTAACTATGTCATCACGCGAATGCAATACATAGATGACATTATGATTTTTTGGGGATGGTTCAAAGGAGGTCTTGTAAGAAGCTATTGAGAAACTAAATAAAAATGACATTAAACTAAAACTGACAAGCGAAATCCACAAATTCTATGGTTTATGGATTAAAACAAATAATAAAGGACAGGCAAAAACAGATTTGTTTCGCAAGCACACCACTGCAAATAGTTGACTCTATAATTTCACACAAATTATTAAGAGTACCCACAAAGGGAAAATTTTTAAAGCTCAGAAGGAACTTCTTGAATATGATTACCTCTAAAAATAGAGCAGATCATCATCAGCAGCAGCAGTAGCAAATGAATTATTCTGCCAATTGAGACAGAGGGGGTCACAGAGAGAATTAGAGAGTAATAAGAGATAACTTTATCTTCTCTAAACAAACACCAAAAAAAGAAAATAAAATAAGATTCAAAGGGAATTATTGCAAACAATGGGAGAAGATCAAAGGTGTCCTGCAGAAGCACTGGTTCATTTTACTCACTGACAAATTTTTTAAAGAAGATCTGGGACCAAAGAAATCCATCAGTTGGAGACACTGAAAAATCCTAAAAGATCATTCGGTACATAGTCATTTAACTACAAGCAGAAAAATAAAACAAACTATTATGGGTTCATTCCCATATGGAAAGTGTAGCACATGCAATTTTATGACAAGTAAAATGTAAATAACTGATTGCTATATTAAAGAGCAGAAAATAAAATATTTTATTAACTGGGATACCTAGGAAGTGATATATTATCCACAATGCCCTTGTCAAAAGTACTACTTAGGTATGACCACAAGATCTCTAAGACAAACGTATTATGGAACATTCAGGAAATATAAGAAATGCTGATAGTGACAACAAAATTGAAAACCCTCACATCAGTGGCCAGACACTTTCTGGACAAACATGGACAAAGTTCATTAGGTGGTGGCATTTGACCTGGGCATTAAGGAAATTATTTGACATCTAAACTTCTCACAAGGGGAATGCAAATAGATATTATTGATGTTTGTTTGGGGTTTCTGTGACACAGTTGGTTGACGAGGTGCTGTGTTTAGTGTTTGTGTGGAGAGATAAGATAGGGCACTAAGGCTACTAAGTTTTGGGCTTACCTTTGAGGGGTGCTTCTAATAATTGCTGTGGGTTGGTGTGGTCCTGGTGGGTGTTTCGTGCTGTTGAATTGGTTGTCTTTGTCTATCTGGAGAGAGGAGCTAAAGGAGAAAACAACAACAAAAACAAAAATCCCACCAAAAGAATGCTGGTGTTTGTTTTGTTTAGTAGTGTAAGATCTTAGCTGGTGGTTTATAGCTCTTTTGCGATAATGTTTGTAGTTATTTTTGTCCATATTGGAAGCTGCATATAGATTTCGTTAACCGGCTGTGTTAATATATAGCTCTTGCAATGTTTATAGTTCTATGCTTTGGTATGTTGTATATTATAGTTATATTTATGGATTTTAAATTACCTGGTTCCCTTGTGCCAATCGATAATGATGATGGTTGCATATGCATGTCAGAACATGTGTTTGCAATAAAAAGCAACTGTAAAAATGCATTTTATGTACAGTAGACATTAAAAACATAATGATAAATATATTTCATTGAAAGAAAAAAATAAAAAAAAGGTAAAAGACATTACTTCAAATCCACTTACAGTTGAATGCAAATGTACATATGCCCGAATTACGTGCATTTAAAAAAAAAATGCAAATATGTTTATTTTGCTTGCCGTAATGAATCAGGCCCAATGAGTCCGTTTTGTACTAGTGGACAGATGGAGGCAGAGACTAAATAATTATTTAACCTACAATATTTTCCTTCTCATAATAGTTCCCCGTCACATTAAAATATTCTTAGTTCTAAGGAGATAGAAATATATGGGGAATCACTGGATGGGTGATTTTCTGTCAAACACATTGATGTTAAGTTGGGGGTGGTGAACACAGGACTTGATGGATATATGAACATAATGATTTGAAGATATAGCCTGAGCCGTAACTAAATATGATAGTGCCCAGGCAAAACAAAGCACTGTCCCGTGCTCAATGCCATTCTCCAGCACTGAGCTGCACTCTCTTACCTGTTCTTGCAGCTTTCAGTTGCTGCTTGGCCGGATCCTGGACTATTGGGGGCCTGTTTGGAAAAGAGATAGGTACTTTTCACCTCCTGGTAAGTCGAGCAGTGAGTGAACAAACAACTAATTCCTTGCCCACAATCAGCCGGACATTAAATCAGTAGCTTTTTCTGTTCAATAAACCTCCTTACACCCAGTCAGACCCAGAATGTAATAAATATGCCTATTGACAGCCCATATAGCCCCAACATAAGATTAATAGCACCTACATTTAAAAATAGGCCTCCTTCCCCCTAATCACACCCACATTAAATAGTGTCCACATTTGATAAATAAGTCTCCTTACTCCCAAGCAGCCCTAACATTAAATTAATAACATTCCCATTTAATTAACAAACCTATTTCATTCCCCACCTGACATTAAATTAATAGCATTCTTATATAATACAAAGACCTATTTCCCCTAGCAACCCCACAATCACATTAATGGCTTACACATTTCCTCCACATATAATAGAGATTATTATTACTAATAAACACTCACTTTTTGAGTAGCACTTATTATTTATATTTACTTATTCTGTTTTTATTTGTGTAGCATATACTTATGTACTCTGAAGAAACTCCTGCTTCTCTCAAACCCCCAGCCCCCGTATCATGTTCTGTTCTGTTCAGACCCCATCTTTCCCTATTCCTCTCCCAAACCTGTTCTTTTCAGCCCTTTCCCCCACACCTTTTCCTTCCAGCCCCCATCTGTTCTTTCCAGCCCCCTCTCCGCCCACCTTTTGTAAGCTGAACAATGGAGACAGTAGTGGTAACAGTAGCAGTGCAATGTACACTGCGTTCAGCATATTTAGAATGAATTATGAATTGTCCCTTTATTAACCTATCAATAAAGACTACATCACCTACTTATAGTTCTAGAGGCATAAATAATGTATAGCCGAAGGTAATTATAATAAAATACAAGCCATTCAAAATGCATAATAATACAACATTAATTGATATTAAGGAGAAAGTCTTGGATGCATAGATAATGCTGTAACATTAATGCAATGACAATGATAATTTGATACAGGTATATAGCAGTGTCACAGACTACATATGAAAATAGTTGCCTTGAATGATACAAGTATTGTCAACAAAAGTTGAACCATTGTTAACATTGGAATCGATGTAGCTGCATAGAGGCATGATAATAAGGCAGAGGCTGACACTAACTATATGACATCTGTTTGCTGCACAAGAGGAAGATTGTAACCCTCTTCGTAATGACGGATGTTTTGGCAACAAAGTTGCAACGTTTGAATACTAAAGAGAATATAGCTGCCTAAAGATAACAGCAACAACAATTTAATAAGGCAGAATTTTCCACAGAGTTTTTACAGCGTACAAGATGACTGAGTAACATGGTAAACGTAATTCCTCACAATAACCAAATAAGGCAGATATTTAGAGAGTCTCATTCCAATGCAATACACTTTTGAATTGTAAGTCATTCTAGAACCATAGGCAGAAGTGTTTTTTTTAACATTGCATTTTAGGGGGTATATCTACTAAACTGCGGGTTTGAATAAGTGGAGATGTTGCTTATAGCAACCAATCAGATTCTAGCTGTCATTCTGTAGAATGCAATAAAGAGTTTCATTTATTTATTGCATTCTACAAAATGACAGCTAGAATCTGATTGGTTGCTATAGGCAACATCTCCACTTTTTCTAATCCGCAGTTTAGTAAATATACCCCTAGGACTCTTCTGAGTATATAACATCAGGGAGTCACCACCCAAGCACCCCCCCACACACAGTGGTTATAATAGGCAGTAGAATAACCCATATTGGACTTACTGTGTAACATCATTTGCTAAAAAATCTTTAAAATCATTATCGAAAAATTATTGATCTATCAAACCTTAGAGGAGTGATAAACTCTATAAGTACCATTTAAGTTTTATTAGAATTAATATTAGGAATATATAGTCCATCATATGCGCTGCCATTAATATTGGTTGGAAATAATGCTGCAATGAACACTAGTATTGTAGCACGTAAATAAATTATAATACAGTAGAACTATTATGGATGCACCACAACAGGGAGTGACTAGCAATGGATTAACTGTGAAATTTCATATGTGAAAACCATTTAAATTTACTACTAAAGGACAACCGGCACTATAATTTTTGTTAAAGAACGCCGTAATACTGAAGCTCAATTTGAGTTTAATTGAAAATAAATAGAGGGTACAACTAACCCATCATTTTTTCAAGAACATTGGTTGAAGATAATGCAATTAATACCACCTTGACTATGAATTAATTATTTTGCTTGGCAGAGACAATATTAGCTGATAGTGTCAATAAATGTCAAAAAAGTTAATATTTTCATTTGAAGAGGATAATTAGTTTGCAAAACAATATGATATAGAGTAAATTGAACATTCCAGAATACAGCATGCCGACTGTTTAATAACAGATTCCTATAGATTGTTAAATAAACCATTTACATTCACTTTTTATCTTCATTAAGTTACTTTCTAGTATTCTACCATTTTAATCTGAAATTTTGCATAGTAATAGTAGTTTGGATCATTTTAAAGGATTGAAATAAAATATGAAACTTTTAACAAATTTATGTGGACTCAATAAGAGTGTCTCCACCCAATAAGAGTGTCTCCACCCAATAAGAGTGTCTCCACCCAATAAGTGTCTCCACCCAATAAGAGTGTCTCCACCCAATAAGAGTGTCTCCACCCAATAAGAGTGTCACCACCCAATAAGAGTGTCTCCACCCAATAAGTGTCTCCACCCAATAAGAGTGCCTCCACCCAATAAGAGTGTCTCCACCCAATAAGAGTGCCTCCACCCAATAAGAGTGTCTCCACCCAATAAGAGTGCCTCCACCCAATAAGAGTGCCACCACCCAATAAGAGTGTCTTCACCCAATAAGTGTCTCCACCCAATAAGAGTGTCTCCACCCTATAAGAGTGTCTCCACCCAATAAGAGTGCCTCCACCCAATAAGAGTGCCACCACCCAATAAGAGTGTCTCCACCCAATAAGTGTCTCCACCCAATAAGAGTGTCTCCACCCAATAAGAGTGTCTCCACCCTATAAGAGTGCCACCACCCAATAAGAGTGTCTCCACCCAATAAGAGTGCCTCCACCCAATAAAAGTCTCTCCACCCAATAAGATTGCTTCCACCCAATAAGAGTGTCTCCACCCAATAAGAGTGCCACCACCCAATAAGAGTGTCTCCACCCAATAAGTGTCTCCACCCAATAAGAGTGTCTCCACCCAATAAGAGTGTCTCCACCCTATAAGAGTGCCACCACCCAATAAGAGTGTCTCCACCCAATAAGAGTGCCTCCACCCAATAAAAGTCTCTCCACCCAATAAGATTGCTTCCACCCAATAAGAGTGTCTCCACCCAATAAGAGTGTCACCACCCAATAAGAGTGTCTCCACCCAATAAGTGTCTCCACCCAATAAGAGTGCCTCCACCCAATAAGAGTGTCTCCACCCAATAAGAGTGCCTCCACCCAATAAGAGTGTCTCCACCCAATAAGAGTGCCTCCACCCAATAAGAGTGCCACCACCCAATAAGAGTGTCTTCACCCAATAAGTGTCTCCACCCAATAAGAGTGTCTCCACCCAATAAGAGTGTCTCCACCCTATAAGAGTGTCTCCACCCAATAAGAGTGCCTCCACCCAATAAGAGTGCCACCACCCAATAAGAGTGTCTCCACCCAATAAGTGTCTCCACCCAATAAGAGTGTCTCCACCCAATAAGAGTGTCTCCACCCTATAAGAGTGCCACCACCCAATAAGAGTGTCTCCACCCAATAAGAGTGCCTCCACCCAATAAAAGTCTCTCCACCCAATAAGATTGCTTCCACCCAATAAGAGTGTCTCCACCCAATAAGAGTGTCACCACCCAATAAGAGTGTCACCACCGAATAAGAGTATCTCCACCCAATAAGAGTGCCTCCACATAAGAGATTTTTCTTCTTGTGTCCCTTAAAAAATATGCTTCTCCTAGGCAGCGATAACCCCTCTCTCCGTGCTTTACCCAGTATCAAACAGCCCATTCTTCACGTGGCACAACCCCTCTTTCCTCCCCGCTCCTCCCTTACCTCTACCCTTTTAAAGTCTCTCTAACAAGTTTTCCTTGTTTTGTTGATGAAATATTTTAAATGCTCAGATTTTATGATCGTGCACATTATCTGTATTGTTGCTTTGAGTTTTTTATTGTTCGAATTCTGACAAATTAAAAAAAAATGTTTCTCATTCAGCAGACTAGCAAATATAAAGTGGTACCGTCAGGATCCGGTCTCCGTATGCACAAGAAGAAGAACTGTGTCTCACATCTTATTTCTGCATTCCTCAATCTTTCAGTTTTTCACGTTATGTTTTTAGTTCATCAAACTTTTCTTATGTTCTGAACCATTTACTAATTTTTTGTTTGTGAAATATAAACCCAACAGGCAACCACAGCCAAAACATCCCTTTCTGATCTCTGACAAGAACAACACTCCATTCTACAGTATGCCACTGGGTGAAGGACAAGGACTGGGATATGGCAGCAAGGAGTAATCAGTAATAGACAGGGCTTAACAATGATACTAATGACAGGCTCCTCTCACTGCATAACCAGAAACATTCATCTTATAGAAGCAGTAAGGGGTAGCGATCTACAGCACCATTGTGTCCCATGATACCTTCCGCCATATAGCAAAGTTCTAGATTGAAAGAGCCAGAACCAATGGGGGGTATACAAGTTCCATCGACTACTCAACAATGTGCTGGCAAAAGGTAACAGAATATTTGCCTTTACTGCACTATCCCAAGGCATTTGTAGTTTGACTGGCCACTCTAAAGATGGGTTGAATGGTACTGGAAAACATCCAACAACAGATTTCTTAAAAGGGGTGTCTACATCTTGCCAAGTGTCACCACTGTGGGACAACCACCTAAATCCACCCGCTATGATGGCTCGCTTTTATGTATCCATTAAACTGAAGATCCCAATCAGACTTTAAATGCTCCAGCCCTCAACAACAACAGTTTTATGGGCAGTTCATAGACAAGAATTCATTCAACAGCATAAATGCCACCAAGCTAAATATCTTATTGTGTCTGACTATTGATGACTCTCCTATATACTCAGGACCTGTGTCCTTTTAGTCAATTCCTCTTTGTTTGGAGACCTCTATTGGACATAAGGAGGTAATCACTTTGGATGTCTCCTAACATCCTTGGAATGCCATGACATGCCACACATATCCCTGTCATAAACTATCTTCAGAAGATTATGTCTTTCACTTTGGTTAACTGCGCTCAACAGCGCCTAACAACATGTAACTAGTTAAAATACATTGTTTGATCTTCATTGTCCTTAAGATTGTCTAATTGATCTATTACCAGGAGCCAGTATCACCTTTGGCATGTTTGTCAGAGCATGAATTAAGACACTCAGATGACAATTTAAGCAGATAATTTATTCCTCTTTCTAACTTACAAGCAGGAACACCTATTTTGTCATGGCAAAGACGACTGGAGGTCTCTGCCCATGTGTCGATTAATGCAATAACAGCTGTTATCCTTTGCCACTGATATCAGAATTACTTCAAAGGCTCCTTCCTACAGACTGTACAATCATGGCCAAATGTTTTGAGAATGGTACAAGTATTGGTTTTCACAAAGTTGCTGCTTCAGTGTTTTTAGACCTTTTTGTCAGATGTTGCTATAGTATACTGAAGTAAAATTACAAGCATTTCATAAGTGTCAAAGGCTTTTATTGACAATTACATTAAGTTTATGCAAAGAGTCAATATTTGCAGTGTTGACCCTTCTTTTTGAAGACCTGTGCAATTCGCCCTGGCAGTCTGTTATTCTAATTCAATCAGCATGACAGAGTGATCTCCAGCCTTGTTAAGGAGAGAACCACTGACCTGATGTCAGCTGGTCCTTTTGTGGCAGGACTGAAATGCATTAGAAATGTTGTTTTTGGGATAAAGTTCATTGTCATGGCAAAGAAGGACTTTAAAATGAATTGCAATTCATCTGATCACTCTTCATGACATTCTGAAGTATATGCAAATTGCCATCATAAAAACTGAGGCAGCAGACTTTGTGAGAAATAATATTTGTGTCATTCTCAAAACTTTTGGCCATGACTGTAGATATGATGCCTGAGTGTAAGTGTAAAGTGAGAAATGAAGCTGGGATCTGGTGAATCAGAGAAAATCAAACGAAATGTAATTAATAAACAAAATGAAAACAAATGTCACCGTGATTTGTGAATTTTGGGGGCTTCATACAACACTGTTGAGGTTAAAATGTGCTTTTTAATGTTCACATAAGAATATAATAAATGGACAATAATAAATCACAACACCTTATACACAAGCTAATAAAATCATACAAAAACGGTGTCCATTATAACACCAAAAGCAATAGCGAATTACAGAATCATAAACACATTTTATTATAGTTTTGTTTAAAAGACAACACTACAAACAAAGCAAATCAATGTGTAGTGTTATAGGATTATCCTCTAAACGAAGCTAATATGCAAACACATAAATAAATCTCTAAAAGTTGGAGAATTTATCTTATTAGAAATGCTGTAACTACAATGGTGACATAATATCGCATATACTTCATATACACTGCCATTAATTAAATGTAGTCTCTTATGTCAACCAGACTTGTCTTTAAACAGTACTTTCTGCAGAGATGTATTTCTGAATGTCCACCTTTATCAAAAGTATGATTTTAGCATAACTGAAACCTCTTAAAAAATTTGCACCAGAAACATAGCCCATGTGCTCTATCAGAAGTCAGCAGTGATTGAACCCAGTGTTCGTTTCCCATTGTCAGAGTTGAAACTGCTTAAAACAGCCAACTGTAAAACCACCCAGAGCGATACTTATCCGTATCCCTCTGTCGTATCTCTCATTTAGTCACCTCAATCTCTTGCCTGTGTTTGATGAGGACAGCTTCTACCTTGGACCACATAGCATCCTCACATTTCTGGACTTGAATTACTGAAGTTGTTCTTCAAAATTGACACTTTTATGTTACATCTATCAAATTCAACTTGTAAAAATTCAAAATGAAACAGAATAATATCCATATATATTTGAAATCCGCTTGAATCGGGTGTAGAATGCTTGGTTATTCATGAACAAATTTGGTCTAAGATGTGATATTATACTCCAATGGCATTTATATTGTGCTTTATAATATTTTGCAAGTACAGCTAGATGTAAATTTAGCATAATCTGTCTCTTCCTTTCTTTCTCTAATGGCTTAGTGCAGTGTTTCCCAACTCCCTAACAGTCCAGGTTTTAAGTATATCCATGCTTGATAGCAGGTTATTTAATTAGTACCCCAACTTTGATTTTACCACCTGTACATAAACATGGATATATTGAAAGTGTGAAATGTTAGTGGGTCTGAGGACTGGATTTGGGAACCACTGGTTTAGTGAGAACATATGGTAAACTCAAAAACAGCACATCTCCTGTCACTTCAGTCTACGTTCTGCTTGCATCTTCTTCCATGTAACTAAAAGTATTGGTATCTCTTACACAATGACAATGTTCATCATCATTTCCATGACTCTTCAACACTAATGTGCTGACCTTCTGGATGTAACCCTTAGACAGTCAGTGAAGCAGCACTATCCTAGTGAGTAGATAAACGCATCCACGTGTCAAGGGACTCATCCTGGTCCACAATACAATCCATGAAAAATTCCAACACCACTAGTGACATTAAAAGATGCAGATGTTTATTAACCCTTACAATGGCACTGTTTTGGTTATACATTGAATCTTTATCAAGCCCAAACTGACAGTGAACAAAATCAAGTACACATAGTACACAAATCTCCTTAAACCAAATTCCGTAATCACCTGCCGTCAAACAGAAATGAATAAACATACCTATAAAATCACATATGGTGATAAGATAATATACAGGAATAGCAAAATCCCACTACCTTACTTTCACCCAAACAGTAAGTACCATTACTGAATAGACAATCACAGCAAAATTGGTTGCAAAATTTAACAAATCAATGAACAATATTAGTAAATAATCATGATACTTCCAGTATATCGCAGGTAATATGCAACACGTGAAAAAATAAATTGAATTTATTTCTAAATTCACATAAGAAAAAAATGTGTGTAAAAGATGTTTCTCAATTCAGATTGTTGTTACAGGATATTGGAAGGGTCAAAAGGAGAACGGGGGAGGGAGGCATTGTAGCCACTCTGCTAGGCTGCATCCCGTCATGTGCTAGGGGCTGCTAGGGTAGATGACACAAAGGGGAGCCTGACGGCGATACAAAGACATGGAGAAGGGGATGGTAGAGGGAATGGAGGTTGACTGATCAATCCCTTTGGAAACAGTGACAGAGGTGGTGGTATGGCCCCACTTCGAGCCAACCTAGTCATAAGCACAAGTCTTTTTACAAACATTTGGATTTTATGCTAAGCAGCGGGCGTATGCCCTACACAGCATGAGACCCATTATGTCCTATGCTATAGGAGTTAGGACCCATCATTTATCTGCATAGAAACAAGAGAGTGAGGGTAACAGGAGAATGCATTGTGCTTTCAAGCAATTATAACGGATACAAGGAAAATATTGTATGAAACCAAATCCGCATGTGACCTATGGTAGGGCAAACTTAATTATTTCTCTTTTTTATAGCTGCAGCATTCTCTGCAGTGCTTTACAGTTTACACTAAAGTAGTACAAATATAGACACAAAGCAGGCAAAATAATGGCAAATATATTGAAACACAGAAGGACCTGAACGATGTGTTATCTATGAGAGGAGTTTATATTAAACTTGTTCATCTACAACATTCCAGGATACATGAGTTGTCTGCCCTGTGTCATATATCAGGAGCCTGGTCACTTCCTCTAGGACAACATTCTCAGCTCCAATGCAACATACCCACCTAAGGCCACTAGACAAATCTTCTATATTGAGAAAGGATTATCACACATGAATTTGTGCCAAGATGTCAGGGTAACGAGACAGAAGTAAAACTGGTAGTATCATAAATGGTAAGCACTACCGGGCTCAGTAAAACCTTCATAGAAACCAAAATCCTTAAATAAGAATATTATTCTACATTTATATCTAAATATTTCCATAAGTCAAAGGGATCATTAAAATATGATTAGATTGCAATTAAGTGTAAAGTGAAATCAAAAGAATACATGAAAATCCTGAAACTCTTTGAATGTTTTCTCTCGCCTACCCCTGCTGCTTTTACATCACTAAATAATTGCCTTATCTCCAGGCTAGGAATGTCTTAAACAGGTTAACTCACTTTACTCATTCAACCTAATAATTCATTAGTTTATGGTTAAGTGCTTGAGGCTGTAGGAATAACTTAGAGAAAAGGAATATTGCTGAGGGGGGTCACTCTTGTGTTCCTGGTATCAGGCCTTTTATGTGCGTCCGGATCAATGGTGATGACATTGGAAATATAACTCAAAAGAAAGTAGCTGATCCTATTTTTTAAATAATTTATTGTTTCAATAAAAATTATGTAACTGCTACAATACATTTTAGCAGAACTTACGACACTTAGGGGGTATTCCAAAGTGCAGCTAAACATCACGGCTGGGCAAATTTCTATGGTATTCCAACATCGCAGATTTTCCTGCGCATGTCTATAGGGTATCAGTAGAAATCCACAATGTTACATCGCCGCAAACACTGCATAGGCGCTTCACAGACAATTGTATACCCCCATTAAATGTAATTTGTTTTAAGAGAAAGACTATAGAAGATAAAAAGTGTTTTACTTTTTATATTAAGTAAGCAACATAATGTGTCCTATAATCTGCTTCGTTGCATATACAGTACAGTACTATATATAATTATAAAGAGTAACACTAAATGATTTATTCTTTGGTGTTTCTGTACACTACTTTGCTCCCAAGTATCGTTCAATTTAACGATACTTGGGGTCCACGCATGGAAACACATGAAACTAGAACTGAAAGGTTTCAAGAGACCCTTGGGGTAAATTTATCAAACCGCTTGTTTGAAAAAGTGGAAATGTTGCCTATAGCAACCAATCAATTCTAGTTATCATTTATTCAGTACATTGTACAAAATGACGGCTAGAAGCTGATAGGTTGCTATAGGCAACAACTCCACTTTTACAAACCTGCGGCTTGATAAATTTACCCCTCAGTCCATTGTTCTTCTAAAATAAGAGGTTGCACAATTTTGCAATTCTGCTTTTGTTACCTATAAATCTTTTAAATACATATAAGATGTGTTTGCTCACAATTGGTCACATGACATTACATAGGGAGGTGACTACAGAGCCGTAACTTAAAATTCTAGCGCCTGGGGCGAGAAAGTCAAATGCTGCCCCCCTAGCCCTCAATTTTAACCAAATTAACCTAAAATATTCCTAAACAGCGCCCCCTTCAGCATTGCGCCCTGGGCGCTCGCCCCTATCGCACAGCCCTAGTTATGGCCCTGGGTGACTATGAAGGCATAAATAAAGTACTAGAACATAACCAGTGAGAAACATTGGCACAACTCTGTTGTTCTCACCTAGTATGAATGTTTTCACCCATCTGCGGGTATATGTAACCGGACACCTTTGCAAATTGGCTCTATGTGGAAATGTTGGTTTTGTGCTGATTTTGAACATTAGATGTCTTTAATGAATTAAGACTTTTTTTGGTTATGTAATGTACAGTGGTTTCCTTTAGTCCTCGTTAATCTAACCACACACTAAACATTGCCAAAGTTCGGGATAAACTAATATAAAACCCATACAAAAGTTAAAATATAAAAGGGTTTTTCTTATTGTTGCCCCTTTGCTAGCAGATGTTTGGAATGATTGGGGTTAATGACACTCTGCTGTCATGATCCTCTATAACAATGCGGCACTCCAGGATGTAGATTAAAGAATCTTGATGCACATAGCAGTTGGTAAAGATACTTCGCCTTTGGCCTCGTGCCTTCTAATAGATTTCATTCACACCCTGTTGTGTCAGTTACGTACGTACTTGTAGCTTGAATGGCTCAGCTTCAGCACAAACTGCTGCATATTTTGGTTTATCTGACTAGCTATATTACCAGCCTGGTTTATACCTCTCTTATCCTTCAAGAACTCTATGCCTGGCTGCATTTATGTTCTCATTTAGCATCTCAAAATGGGCACTTGCTTTCAAGAAGGGTTACTGCATGATTCACCCGCTTTGTTAATCTGGTTAATTAGCATACTGTCTGCCATTAACAACAAAAAAACAACAATGCTTTTGACTTCTCTGCACATCCAAAACAGAGACAGCGACATAAATAAAATAAAAAAAAACACGCACACATCACCTTTGGATCTGAAGTTACATGATTCTGGTACATTTTCTTTTGGAATAAGTGAATATTAAGACCATGCTGTCGGAGTAATGCTAAATTGTCATTTGTTTAATGATAGAAAACTTACCACTGTAAATAATCAATGTTTATGGCACCAAAACCGAAAAATAAATGACTCCATCTGCACACATTTGGTAAAAATGATATTTCCTATGACCAATGACTCACAAAGAGATTGATTGCCATCATAGATTGTGCTCTATTTTATAGGGGAGTTAAAATCCATTATGGGTTCTCCACTGGAGACCTTCGCCTTATCTTACAATTATCACTTCAGCGGTGGCAGCATCTTCCATCTTGTAAGGTTCAGCCACTTGATAAAATTCTGTCATTATTAACAGGTGCACTGAAAGATCGGATTTTTCGCATAGTTTAATGGTCATTCACAACGGCCACCATATGAGGGGTCATTAGTTACAGAGCAGCACAATGTATTTTTTTCAGTTTGATGTGAAAGTGTTGACAGACCTGCCTTTGCTCTTCTGTCCAGGGCTATGTGAGCCAAGATGATGGCTTGTTCAAAAGTGCACAGGACTGTTCTGGATGGTGGGTAGATGAGGACTATCCCTGCGCTAGCTGTGCTTTGTTACCTAACTTTGACCGCTTGCCCAGGGGAGTCAAGGAGCACAAAGGTGCATGGGGTATGCACAGCAATCAATGGATTGTTTTGTTTGCTGCATACACCAAGGGAAACTCATAAATTTGTGTACATCGAGGCAGGGTGAGCAAGAGCAAGCTTGGGTCATGGCACGGCCACATATTGGGGCTCCACGTGTAGCCAAGAGGGTGTATTCATGTTCCATATGCTGTGCACATGGTTTTGGCAAAAGCCTCTGCTGTATATGCAGCCTAGGAGGACTGTGACCAGGATGACCAATAGGAAGCTAATGATCTGCTCATTCACCTTCCCCAGATGTTCCCATCTGCCCACACAATGATCACCACCACTAGGTTCCAAAGAGAGAACCAGGCTGGGTTCTTTGTATACAACCCATAACCCTCTTGGTGCTTCTGCATTGAGAACATGAATGGTTGTGTTCTTCAAGGGCAAATGCAATAACAATGGCTCAAAATAAGAAGAACAACTTTGCAATGCACCTTTCAGTCATAAATAACCCCAAAGTGATGACGATACCTGGTATTACTGATGGTACTGTATTAGCACAGTGGCCTCTATTAAGACTCTTAATATAAGCCCTGTATTTAATTAAACAATGAAACTTTCCAGCAATGATGTATCCATAACATTGATGAGCAATGTTCACCTTCTAATTTTAGAGTCACTGGCTGACTTGACTTAATCCAATTAAAAATTATGAGACATATGCTGTGATTGACAATAATGGTGTGCACAGCTCATAACAACAAAGAGTATAACCCACTTGCCCTCTCTCTCACCCGTGGCCCTGTGAACCATGAACTGTTTGCTATTTGCGCAATTGCACTGTAGATCACTACCAATTTGTGGGGTTGACAATGTGTTTGCGCTGGGTAAAATTTGGGAATTATTCGTAATTTATGTTGTGACAGTTTGCACTGTATTTATTGCTACTTAAATGTGGCTAGGTGAGATATGGGTAATGTCTGGGTGGGGCGTGGTTCAATGACTCAAGTTGCCCCACCATGTCCGCTCCTCTTGGGCATAGCAGGAAGTCCCGATCAGCTGGGAGCCCACTTTAGCAGAAAATGTGTAAGGGGTTAAACCTTGGAGTTCATCTTCATTAGTTTAGACTCATTAGGCTACCTCATTAGATTAGACTCAATAGCCTAGACCGCTTGTTAAGTTAAGTGGCGTTCCATTTTCCCAGGCAAGAGTAAACTAGTCAGCCTGGCACCAAAACAGAAGGAGTCTTAGGGGTATGTAGGATTTTGAAGGAACAGCCTTGAATCAGCCCTTTTCAGTGGTCAATACAGAGATCCCCTTGGGAACGAGGTGGAGTAGAAGGTTTAAAACAAGAAATCTGTTCCTGGGACCAGTTGATCTGTTCTTGGATGCTGGCATTGAAGTGCTGACTTCTGTCAGGCTCAAATTACAATTGCTGCTGACCTGATGCCATCAGAAGACTTGTGATTTCTGCAACTCTGATTGGCTTGCTGGAGCACAGGAACAGGAGTCCTACCAAGTTTGTAGGAGGTACTAGAACTGGCCAAGTCGCCAGGACCTCAAGACAAAGATTACCTCTTTGAAAACTTGGTGACTTGCCTGTCTGTTGTTTTGGCTATTTATTACATTGTTTTCACTACTCTATTTTGCCTTGAAACAGCCTATATAACGAAACGCGTGTCAGCATTTTGCGTTATCAATTGTATGGCTCATCATCATATTTATGCTTGTATGAATTGACCCACAGATAGGGCTTAGATTCTGCCGCATAGGCAGGAGGATAGACAGCAAAACACAGTGTGACAACAGTGACTTATTGGCAGCAGCTTAGGAAACTTGTATATCACTCACTGGCAGGCCCGGCGCTCCCATTAGGCAAGGTTAGGCACTTGCCTAGGGCGCCGGGCTCTGGAGGGCGCCACAGAATGGTAAATGACTTTAAAACTGTGCGGCGACCGCTGACCATACCTGTCACGGCCGCCGCACAGCATTCAGATGCACGGGGAGGGGGGAAGAGGCTATTGCTTACCACCGCCGCCTCTCTGCTCCGTCTCCTCCCCTTCACTCACTAGTGTCAGTGAGTGGAGGGGAGGAGACGGAGCAGAGAGGCGGCGGTGGTGAGACAAGGTAAGGAAAGACGGGGGGAGGAGGGCGCCTATTTTTGCGCTTCGCCGATTTTGTAAAAATGCCTAGGGCGCCATGGACCCTAGCACCGGCCCTGCTCACTGGACTACTTAACAGCGAATTAAGCAGACATTCTCCTAGACAGATCATGAATACAGTGACTTACTGGAAGCAGCCTAATAGACTTGTGCTGCTTAGCCATACTTGCCAACTCTCCTGGAAAGTCCGGATCAGTCTCCCGGGCGAGCTGGCAATTCTCCCGCATCCCAGGTTGTCAATTGACGCGATTCTCGGTGATTCACGCCATTTTGGAGGGCGGGAGTGGGCGGGGCGAGGCCAATTGCGTCATTTTGGCCCCGCCCCCGCGGCGGGGGGGGGGCAAAATGACGCAATTGGCCTTGCCCCACCCCCTCCCACCCTCCAGGTAAATTATTAGAACTTACACATTGACACTACCATGGAAAAATAGTTCATTTACAATTGACATTCAGAATCAAACTGAAAGTGATACTATATATTGAGCCTCATCCTTGTAAATAATTGATATCAATAATATTAATGCAATTTGTTAAGCAAAGCAGATTATACTGCATTTTTAAAATCACATTTGCACAATTAATGCACAACTACACTATGTTTTTAATATTTCGCTATAATGTATACAATCAGGAGGTTGACTTATTTTTAATGAATAACCAATAAAATTTGGAATATAATTTTAACCACGTCTTACCTCCCAGAGCGCCCCTCTGGATACATATCTTTCCTTTCCTTGTATGTTAATATTTAGATTAAAATATATGCATGGGTGCACCTCCAGATAGATATTTGTAAATTATATTCTGGGTGGATCTATACTTTTTAAATACCTGGATGGAGTTTTCTGTGTCTTGTGGCATCCATTGTTTTTACTTTGTAATAAAGATACAGTTGTACCTTCCAATTGTTTCCTTGTCTGTGTGGCCTGGGAACCTAGAGGGACTGGGATACCCCTATAGTTATGGCTGCATTGCCCGGTCTCCTGACCCTCTGTCTGGATCATTATTTGGTAAACATCACTACTTACAGAGCAAAGAACAGATAACTGAGTATTAGCTGCAGATTTAAATATAATCATTAACTTTAATTAATTGTGGATATGGTTGTTTGTGTTAAATGTGAATTGTATTAAATATGGATATGGTTGTTTGTTTTAGCTGTGGATTGTATTAAATTTGGGTATGGTTGTTTATGTTAGCTGAGAATTGTATTAAATCTGGTTTCCTTAGCAGTATTTTGTGTGGTTGATTACCGTCGCTTGTTAAGTAAATAGATTAATTATATTGTTGGCGAAGAGTTTTATATTTTCATATGTAGTCATTATTTAATATATTTAATGTACGCATATTTTATACTTTTAATATATGTATTAACTGTATACAGTATATGTGTATATAGCTGCATAGTTAAATTTATATTAGCTTTTTCTGTAATGAAATATGGATATGGTTGTTTGTGTTAGCTGCTTGCCCAGGGGAGTCAGGGAGCACAAAGGTGCATGGGGTATGCACAGCAATCAATGGATTGTTTTGTTTGCTGCATACACCAAGGGAAACTCATAAATTTGTGTACATCGAGGCAGGGTGAGCAAGAGCAAGCTTGGGTCATGGCACGGCCACATATTGGGGCTCCACGTGTAGCCAAGAGGGTGTATTCATGTTCCATATGCTGTGCACATGGTTTTGGCAAAAGCCTCTGCTGTATATGCAGCCTAGGAGGACTGTGACCAGGATGACCAATAGGATGCTAATGATCTGCTCATTCACCTTCCCCAGATGTTCCCATCTGCCCACACAATGATCACCACCACTAGGTTCCAAAGAGAGAACCAGGCTGGGTTCTTTGTATACAACCCATAACCCTCTTGGTGCTTCTGCATTGAGAACATGAATGGTTGTGTTCTTCAAGGGCAAATGCAATAACAATGGCTCAAAATAAGAAGAACAACTTTGCAATGCACCTTTCAGTCATAAATAACCCCAAAGTGATGACGATACCTGGTATTACTGATGGTACTGTATTAGCACAGTGGCCTCTATTAAGACTCTTAATATAAGCCCTGTATTTAATTAAACAATGAAACTTTCCAGCAATGATGTATCCATAACATTGATGAGCAATGTTCACCTTCTAATTTTAGAGTCACTGGCTGACTTGACTTAATCCAATTAAAAATTATGAGACATATGCTGTGATTGACAATAATGGTGTGCACAGCTCATAACAACAAAGAGTATAACCCACTTGCCCTCTCTCTCACCCGTGGCCCTGTGAACCATGAACTGTTTGCTATTTGCGCAATTGCACTGTAGATCACTACCAATTTGTGGGGTTGACAATGTGTTTGCGCTGGGTAAAATTTGGGAATTATTCGTAATTTATGTTGTGACAGTTTGCACTGTATTTATTGCTACTTAAATGTGGCTAGGTGAGATATGGGTAATGTCTGGGTGGGGCGTGGTTCAATGACTCAAGTTGCCCCACCATGTCCGCTCCTCTTGGGCATAGCAGGAAGTCCCGATCAGCTGGGAGCCCACTTTAGCAGAAAATGTGTAAGGGGTTAAACCTTGGAGTTCATCTTCATTAGTTTAGACTCATTAGGCTACCTCATTAGATTAGACTCAATAGCCTAGACCGCTTGTTAAGTTAAGTGGCGTTCCATTTTCCCAGGCAAGAGTAAACTAGTCAGCCTGGCACCAAAACAGAAGGAGTCTTAGGGGTTTGTAGGATTTTGAAGGAACAGCCTTGAATCAGCCCTTTTCAGTGGTCAATACAGAGATCCCCTTGGGAACGAGGTGGAGTAGAAGGTTTAAAACAAGAAATCTGTTCCTGGGACCAGTTGATCTGTTCTTGGATGCTGGCATTGAAGTGCTGACTTCTGTCAGGCTCAAATTACAATTGCTGCTGACCTGATGCCATCAGAAGACTTGTGATTTCTGCAACTCTGATTGGCTTGCTGGAGCACAGGAACAGGAGTCCTACCAAGTTTGTAGGAGGTACTAGAACTGGCCAAGTCGCCAGGACCTCAAGACAAAGATTACCTCTTTGAAAACTTGGTGACTTGCCTGTCTGTTGTTTTGGCTATTTATTACATTGTTTTCACTACTCTATTTTGCCTTGAAACAGCCTATATAACGAAACGCGTGTCGGCATTTTGCGTTATCAATTGTATGGCTCATCATCATATTTATGCTTGTATGAATTGACCCACAGATAGGGCTTAGATTCTGCCGCATAGGCAGGAGGATAGACAGCAAAACACAGTGTGACAACAGTGACTTATTGGCAGCAGCTTAGGAAACTTGTATATCACTCACTGGCAGGCCCGGCGCTCCCATTAGGCAAGGTTAGGCACTTGCCTAGGGCGCCGGGCTCTGGAGGGCGCCACAGAATGGTAAATGACTTTAAAACTGTGCGGCGACCGCTGACCATACCTGTCACGGCCGCCGCACAGCATTCAGATGTATTAACTGTATACAGTATATGTGTATATAGCTGCATAGTTAAATTTATATTAGCTTTTTCTGTAATGAAATATGGATATGGTTGTTTGTGTTAGCTGCAAACGTTATTAAATGTGGTTATGGCTGTTTGTATTATGTTTCAGTGGTTGCTTACTGTTGTTTGGTAAGTAAATAGTTGTATTATATTGTCAGTGAAGAGATATTTTAGATTATTAAATGTCTTTATTTAATATTTGAAACATTTTTTTTAGAGTAGTGGCTGCATTTGTGGGGGGGGTTCACTTACCTACACCCAACTTCAAATAATTTTGTTCTAGCAAGGGGTTGTCTGTTTATATCTGTTTATTTGCATAAAGTTGTTCTGCTCTAAAAGGTGCATGTAATAATCCAGATTCTATGGTGCAGCAGGACATCCATTTAGCCATTCCATTGGGCAGCACAGTGCCCTAGTGGCTAGCATTTCTGCCTCACAGCACTGGGGTCATGAGTTTGATTCCCCACCATGGCCTTATCTGTGTGGAGTTTGTATGTACTCTGTTTGCGTGGGTTTCCTCCAGGTGCTCCGGTTTCCTCCCATACTCCAAAAACATACTAGTAGGTTAATTGGCTTCTATCAAAATTGACCCTAGTCCCTCTGTGTATGTGTGTGTGTGTGTGTGTGTGTGTGTGTGTGTGTGTGTGTGTGTGTGTATGTTAGGGAATTTAGACTGTAAGCTCCAATGGGGCAGGAATTGATGTGAATGAGTTCTCTGTACAGCGCTGCGGAATTAGTGGCGCTATATAAATAACTAATGATGATGATGATTCTGTCTCTTCTCCTGTGAAAGTGGTACATATTGAACTTAATATGAGTATATATATATATATATATATATATATATATATATATAATATATATTACAGAGAATATATATTACAAAGTACAAAGAAAACAGAAATTAGTACAAAGAAACAGAAATTGTGCCACTATCACAGAAAGGGAGGATGAATTATTATGTCCAATACAAGATGTTTTGTGCCCGCTCTGCCATTCAAGTGTAGCTATTGCAAAAAAAGTGAATTTGAAGAGGCAAGTCTCCAGAACACATCTCTAATAAATCAGCTGTGCCCGGTTTAACCAATATCCTTTTTTTAAAAGCTACGGTTGCTCTAGACCTAGAGAGGTAAAAGTCCTGGAATAATTATACTATCACTGCTCCTCGTGTCTCAAATGCCAATCCACAAAGAAGAAAAATACAACCAAAGAAACAGGAAGCACAGACCGTACAAGCAGTAAGAACCTTAAAAGGGTAATACCACGACTCACATTAAACAAAATTGGTTCATCAACCAATTTTATTTAAAATACTCATTAAAACATATAATGAAAAATGTGTGATCCAAGATAAAGTTGATAGGGGTATGCTACTTTAGTTGTTATTGTAAACAGGATAATGCTTCTTAGAAAATATCAGTCATAAGAAATATTGATCCTGTTACTTTATCAAGATAAAGGCAGAACGGTCAAGGCCCTTGTAATAAAGAGCCAAACGAAGTCTCAATAATGACCGCAACAAATATATATGTGTCTAATACGGGACTTATATGATCATATCAATATTCACTCTGGCAAAGGAATTCCAGCAGTTAATTAGAACAGAGCATGTCCATATTCTTGGTTGTTGGATAAATGTAGCTTCAATATATTTGCAAAGTGTTAATAATTACCAAACCGACAATTGGATGAAGATTCAATATATTACATTGGTTCTCTTACTGAGAGATCATTTCCCAAAACACAGATACATGATAAAATGGAAACAGGATATTTGTTCTTAGACTTGGCCTAAATTATGGGAGAATGAGGCAACATTTTCAAGTTGTACAAAGAGAACTATTATTTGTCTGGCACAATTCTCAATTCTATTATTTTTAAATGCTTCTCCCTTGTGCTAGAGATGAGGTATGAAGGACGTTTTCAGCATATTTTAATGAAATGCTTAGGTATAAAACCCTATTGGTCAACTGTGGCAAACCTATTGTCATCAATAATATAAAGTCTATTGTCTCTTTAAAATGTTTGTATGGTTGCTACAGAATAGTTCTATTAAGGAGAAATAACTTACCAACCATATATTAACGACAGAAAAAAAACATTTCCAGCTACTGAATTACATGATGATGAGAGAGACGATTGAATGAGAGCACTGGGAATGGGACCCCTGCCCTAATGTTAAATATTAATTATAATTTTGGATGCATTGTGGCCAGATTGAAGCATTAGTATGCTTGTTGCACTATTTGATGAAATTCCATTAAAAATATAGTTATAATAAGGTGTGTGCAGTTCCTTTCTAATAAAGAGCAGAATACTAATGCTTTAACTAGATACTTATAAAAATATTAATGCTCTTGATGTATTGTATCTTAACTGTAGACTACTAAAATAAAGGAATATGTTGCAACTGAATACCGTACTTTGAGAAAATCTTACAAGTGAATTAAATTCCGTCAATGACCACAAGGTGGCTCTTGCTATACAGTTTTAAGGCATTTTAAACATCTTTGCTCTTTCTTTCTCTGTGTTTTGAAATTAAGTTGTTAATTATAAAGTGCATTCTAAGAACATACTATGTAAATTATTACTGATGTCTTTTTAAACCTACCAACACAACTAAAAATTTAGATTCCAAATTGAAACATGCATGAAACATGTTACACGTGAATATTTATGTTGATTTTTCTTCTACAGGAGAACTAAGCTACCGACCTGTAAACGTACTAAGCCAGAAGTCAAAAGTCAATTTGTTACTTCACAAACATCAACACTTTTAAAGGAAACTCAGTTCTACAATTAAGTTCATACAGAAACTCTACCTGTGTCACTCACCGGATTGCTGGTTCCTCTGGCTCAAGATCTAGGTCTCTTTCTGCTCTGCCGGCGCCTGTGTTGCGCCACGGCTGTCCGCCATCTTGACTAGGGGTCTGTGCATGTGCAGACCTAAGGACTGATAAAACCTTCTCCCTCTCCTCATTGGTTGATTAATTGCTTCTCACTATTTAAGACACCTGTTGGCCTACTACCTTTGCCTGTTCTTGGTCCTCATTCCTCTGAGGTAACCAAGGAGTCCATTGCTCCTGTATCGTGTTTCCTGCCTGACGTGGAAGCCCTGCTGAACGCCAGTAGTAATACCTGTCAGTCGCAGATCGTTCCACGCTACCTTGTATCTTACCTGCAATCTGGACAAGTCTCTACTCCACGCCAGTGGTAATACCTGTCAGCAACAGACCGCTCCACCTTACCTAGTATCATATCTGCCACCTGGCCAAGCCTCTACTCCACGCCAGTGGTAATATCGGTCAGTCGCAGACCTATCCTCCATCTTGCATTATACCTGCCATCTGGACAAGTCTCTACTCCACGTCAGTGGTAATACCTCTCAGCCGCAGACCACTCCACTACCTTGTATTGCATCTGTCTGGACAAGTCTTTATTCCAAGTCAGTAATGTATCTATCTGCCACAGTTCATCCGTATACTATCTACCCCTGAACTACTTATTTCCTTCTACCACTGGACATTGCATTCAGTACTCACTGTCACTGTACAGCTCCTACTCTCCAGACACTTTCCTACTCTTCTAGTGTTCCTCCTTCTACCCAGCTCAGGGAGGCTCCTGTTCCCAACGTGTATAGCTGTAATCCGTCAGTTTACCATACTCTCCAGAGGGCCGCGACCTGCACAGTGGAAGCCACTAAAACCCGTACTTCCTTGCGGGAGTTCTTGGAGAAGACCAGCCGCTGTGTTAGACTCCGCGCCTCTGGTGAGTAGAAGTCTATTCTGGTAAATTCTGGGTCGAGACTCCTAGTGACCGTGACAACCTGTTTCCAAATTCTTACAGTACTATTACAATGTCAAATCCTATTAATAATTACAAATCATAATATGTGTAACATATCTACTATCAGCACTTTCTAAATCATGCCAAAATAGCTGTGTTCAAAGTGTACCATTGATCAAATTGTTGTTTTTATTTTTTAAATTATTTTAGTAATATTTTTAAAGAACATTAGCCAATATTTATATATTATATTTTCATTATTTTTAGTAATAAAAACCCCCAACAGGTGATGCCTCCACTGGTAATATTGACATGCTTCGATAATACTTACTCTAATGCCAGCTATGTGGTGCATTTATTACGCTGCCCTGCAATATCTGTAGTACTATGAAACATTACGGGGGAGACTGAATACAGCAATGTCTGTGGAACAGTCCACGGAGACACACCCTGCCGATGCTGAGGATGGAATGTCTGCTCATTGTTCCTTACATCCCATAGAGCAGTGTTTCTCAAATCCAGTCCTCAGGACCCACTAACAGTGCAGGATTGGCAGGTGACCAGTGGAATAATTATACCACCTGCTACACTGTGTCAGTCAGTAATGAATACACCTGTGCTCCAGGAAGGAGATATGGAAAACTTGTACTGCTAGGGGGGTCCTGAGGACTGGATTTGAGAACCACTGCCATAGAGGTTCGAGGAAAAATGAGAGGACATTACTTCCTGTAATGGCCAGCAATCTACTACACATCTTTTTAACCAGGCAAATCAGAATTTCTTAAAATATCAGGGGATTGAAGTAGAATAATGAGGAAAAAGAAAGTTGTCTAAACTTATGGAGAAAAATGGCTACTTTTTGGATATTTAATATGCAAGCTCTAATTGTTAGTTTTAATGCTAACTATGATTTCATATTTTTTTAAACCAATGATTTGCTACATTATATATGTTATTCACGTTATTATATGGCTGATTAATTAATGTGCACCTTAGATGGAATCTTAGTTTATATAGAGGAGTACCTCCTGCCTTCCTCGTTTGTTCCCTTATGCCTGATTAATATCATAATGCTAATGAACGTGTTGCTGTGGATACTGCTTTCCCTTATCCTTACCATACCCGGGCAGTTGTCTGAAATGAAGGGACCTTATCAATATTTCTAAAAGTGATTTATGTTACTTATTTTGCAAGTGCATTTTTATTATTTTTGTATTCTTTGCAATAAACTCACTTGATCGATTGGTGTTCTACACTTTGTGTTTGACAGCGCTTACTGAATACAAACTGAATTATTTCTCACCTGTGTAAACATTTTAACTGAAATCTGAATTTCTTAAAATGTCAGGGGATTGAAGTTGTCCAATTAGGTCATTGGAGGGGGGAGGATCATATTAACTTTCTGAGAAAAAGGGAATATTTTTGGATATTTAATATGCAGGCTCTAGTACCAACTGGTTTACTACATTTTAGCAATGACCGTTTAATGTGGGAAGGAAAGTGTCGTTTTTGTTTCATGTTTATATTACCTTTTACTTGTGCAAATTAAACCTGAGATGGAATGCTTTCTTACAAGAATCTACCAGCAGCTACCACTGTTCATCTGGGATCCTGGGTGCATGGGGGAACCCTTCTGTCCCTAAATTACCATCTTTGTACTTTTGGAGGTCTCTGGATGTTAGGAACCCCTCTAGCCGGTACAGCAAAACCCGGAGTCTGCTCTGCATGTCTGGTGTTCACTGGAGCCCCTAGTGGTGGGTACAGATTTGGCCGCAGACTAACAGAGGGTCGTGAAATGTGTACCGGCTGGGGAGAACCCAGGAAAGCGGAGTGAAGTCCAGGCAAGGGTCGAGGGCCGGCAGCAGACAGCGAACCCAATAAACAAGCCAAGGTCAGAGGTCACAGGCACGGTAGCAAAGTCCAAGATACAGGCAAGAAGGGTCGGGGTCACGAGCAAAACAGGCAGGGTCCAAATCCAAGCAAGGGGTCATACACGAGAAATCCAACAGAGTATCCACATGACAGGAACTAGGAGCAAGCAGGTCAGCAGGACTGAGACAGAAAAGCTATAACTGGCAGTGAGGCTTCATACCTCACTGCCCTAAATACCAGAGTCAGCCAATCAGAGCCTAGCTCTGAAATCACCCACAGCCCCTGCTTGATAAATAATATTAAACGTAATTAGCCCACAGGCTATGTATATTTTCTGCACCCGGCTGTCCCCAGCCGCCGGGAAGCGGCGCTACTACAGCTGGCGCCCGACCGTTGCTCATAGGTGGATATTACTGTACGAGCAGTGCAATCATCTTACTGCTGTTGTTGTCAGACAACACACAGAATGAGGGGTGCCAATCAGAAGTAATCAGGTATGTACACAGTTTATGAAACACATGGGGATAAACGTATGCTGAATGTCTGACAGATATCTGATAAATTGTAAGCCGACAGATAATGAAGCTGGGCTACATATACACACACATCAGCAAAATCAGAATGACATGCTAATGGTTATTCTGAGCGTCAAACAATCATGAAAATATCAGCATCACGCAACTAAATTTCCCATTTAGAAAAGATTTTCATTCATCTGTAACATGCAATACTGTAACAAAATGCCTCCCTGAAGCTGCTACAAGCAGTCGGATGCTAATGCTTTCACCATAGTATGATGAGTTTTTCATGATTCATGGTGTTTAAAATATTAAAGAGCGCCTTGTTCAATTGAAAGTTTCTTATAGATTGAATGCATCATCAAAGCGATTGTTCATGCATGGAAGAACAACAAGCAAAATGATATGGACCATTTTTAAGCTCTACACTTAGGCAAAGGAAAACAGTTGTAATACAAACTATAAAATGTAGTTTTCGGTCTCAGTACATCTCCTATGAAAAACCCAGGCAAAATATATGGTATTATCAACTGTAAAACATACTTTACATATTTTTGAAAAGACACAGCTGTAAGATATATGGCTTCTATGCAATGCTTTATTACTTTTAATACATATAGTATATTCACATAGTATATATAATAAACAGAGAATAAACAACATGTTGGTGTGTCATATGTTTGGATGTTTTAACAAATATTAGGTCCTGTGAATTGTAAGCTTGCGAGCAGGGACCTCTTATATGTCTGTTTTTTGATACCCTGTCCTGTTTTATGACTGTGTTTGTTCCTAATTCTAAAGCACTGCAAAGTATGTTAGTGCAATATAAATAAATGGTAATAAATAAATAATGTGACATGGATGCTCAGGCATTGAAAGCCAACCTTTGTTATAGAAACCAGTTAACAGTCAATCTGTTTTGAAATTTTGGAAAACATGCAAATCTAACTAAAGATGAGCTTACATTATAAAACAGGACTGTCATTGGAAAACCCCGGCACATGGGAACCATAGACATATTCATAAAAGTGAGGAAATGTGAGGGAGGGGAAATGAAATGGGGTGTTGATGACGGGTATCACATAAGCAGGAAAGGCCTGATTCATTAAGGAGAGTAAAGCCAAAAAAAATTAGTAACTTTGCGCCCCTGGGCAAAACCATGTTGCATTGGAGAATGAGCTAACTGTAACATGTGATGGCAGAATTTTAGTTGGGATAGGTCATGTCCTAAAACAACTTTAAATTTCAGTGCAAAAATAAAGCTATTAAGTATTTGTGTGCTACATGAACAAACAGCCAGGGGCAAATGTATCAAGCTGAGAGTTTTCCGGCAGGTTTGAAAAACCAATCAGATTCTAGGTATCATTTATTTAGAACATTCTACAAAATGACAGCTAGAATCTGATTGGTTGCTATAGGCAACATCTCCACTTTTCAAACCCGCCGGGAAAACTCTCAGCTTGATACATTTACCCCCCAGTATTTAACTTAAGTGCAAAATAATAAACTAATATGCACCCCTTGTATTGTAACATGATTTTGTCTAGGAGAAAACTTTCCTTAATGAAACAGGCCCAAAATGTTTAAGGTGGGTTGAGGGGATCATGGAATTCCACATGCTGGGACATTAAACTGGTTTCAGCATTTGCAATGACAAACATTCTGGACTTTGCAGCTGTTATAAGGATTGTAGCCTACCCTAATACTATGTAACTGTGAATAACTGCATTTGTTGTGCTGGTGAGCACATTTTGAATATGGAAAAGTTTACATGTGATCACTGAATAGTTGCGATGTGACAAAGGAATCTCACAAATGTTGCATGAATGAATCAGATTACGTCTCAATGCATGACAGCACCACTTGATCATATGTAATCTTGAGTTACAGTATTGGTAAAGCCATCAGAGACTCCTGTAATAGGATAAAACAAAATCTGACATCTCATTATCATGGTCAGGTAGAAAAGATCCTACTGATTGTAAAGCAGATTCCAGAGGTTTTTCTACATTCTCTGATTTTCTCTCCAGGTAAATTACAGAAACCCAATAGCTAAGAGTCATTTGGAAGGAATAACATTAAATTGACAAAGGTCAGGATCCCCAAAATTAATATGCATGCAGAATTAGTTGCACGAGAAAAACATACAAAATCAACTATATGTAACTAACAGCTGGTGTGAATCAAACAACAGACCATACAATCTCCAGTTCATATAACAAGTTACACAAAAGAAGGGTTCAGGTCGCCCTAGGCTAATACGCTTGTGTCTCTCTCTTGCCTTCAACAAAAGGCTAAAGGTAAAAAGAAATTGTTCTTAATTTAAAATCTGTGACTCATTGTCTTCAACCTTTACCCATACTTGCCAACTCTCACGATTCCCGGGAGAGTATGGCAGCCTCCCGCATCTGCCCACTTCCTACTAAAGTGGGCAGAATTAGATCCAAAATGCTGCGATTCTCAGGGATACTTGCCGACCTCGGCGCCCTGGAGCTGTGCAATGCAAATCGCACCATTTTGGCCCCGCCCCACAATGTAATGATGCAAACACATAATTTTACAGTGGGGGGGGGGGGGGGGGGGGCAATATGGCACAAATTGCATTGCACTGCTCCAGAGTACTGATGTCAGCAAGTATGCCTTTACCATGGGAGTCTGTCAAGATGAAAACCTTACTACACTTTTCGCTAATGTTTTCTTTCTTTTTGGCAAACAACTATTCTCTTATTTTAAAATTAACTTCAGCTTATACCTCTCCCTGTCAAAATTTTGCACACCCATAAATCTTGCGCCCCCAAAAGCCTCATGCCCTTGGCTGCAGCCTGGTCATTCTTTGGTCCTGTAGGGTTTAAAAATGCCTGCATGTAATAAAGTATGCAAAACGCTACGATAATGCAGTGTATTGTTACTGCTAATTAAAATAAACAAGTAAGCCCCGATGGTTTTCCACAGGATAGTGTCATGTCCACTGATAACAGCAGCAATAGCACGTTTCATGTATAACCACGCTGCTACCAGCCAGTGGCAGCTTCTCTTTACAGACACAACGTTATAGGCAGCGGGTAAAAGCGATTGGGTGAAGAATCAGGAGCCGGCATTTGGCTGTAAGTATAAGGAGAGCAGAGTTATAGGCACTACAGGCTATAGTCTACAGCGCTCTGTGACCTGCTGAGGGCGGGCAACAATTCTTAGTGGTCATGTACTTCTATTTGCATTAGCATTCGACAGTAGTAATAAAGAGAAGTAAGTCAGTGCAATACACAGTCATTGGGGCAGACCAGAAAGGGAGTTCAGCTTTTCAGCCTGTTGCTAGTATCACAATCGCATGTCAGTGTCCAGGAAGAGGGTTTCACAACTTTAGTTGTAGCTATGCGGAAGAAAAGTGCTGTACTGTAGTGCCGCCTTCTGTCTCTCACTGCAAACACACCCTGTGCCCAAAGCATCGGTCTGGGCAGCGGCTAGAGGGCATATACCAGTGTGATCAGGGGATGGCAGGGTCAGGAGATAAGAAACTGGTGACTAAACTGGTGATGGCTGGGGACTCAAACGTCGGAAAGACATGTATTGTGAGCAGGTACACGGAAAACACCATTCCCTCCTACATTTCCACTGTGGGTGAGTTAAACATTCTGCAACTATTGGAGCTGTCAGTAAGTCATTTGCAGAACTTGCACAGTTTAGAATGAAGCCAAACTTATTTTAAAATGGGAACGCGTTTTATAAATTATATTTGCTGCATATATAAAGAACTTCTTAACATATATTTGATACGTACTCCACTTAAAACATGCATTTGTTGAAGATTGTGCATTATGGTGTATAGTCTGTTTCAGTTGATAAGTTTAGATCCATTTGCTTTATTATGCTGTTGTTTAATGCACAGAGTGTCTACATTGTGCAGAACCCCACATTGCATAGTCCTCTCCCTACAAATGTCTATTGCACCCTACCTCACAGCCCCCTAAATGCTTATAACATCTATTGCAGATATCCCAGTTTGGATAGCCCCACCCACCTGCAAAAAAACTCCAAAACAAAACACATTTATATAACCCCTACAAGTGCATAGATGCTACCATGCATTACTCAGTCGCACCCAGGGCCGGTGCTAGGGTCCATGGCGCCCTAGGCAAAATCGGCGCCCTCTCCCCCCCGCAAAAATCGGCGCCCTCCTCCCCCCTCACCCCGTCTTTTCTTACCTTGTCTCACCACCGCCGCCTCTCTGCTCCGTCTCCTCCCCTCCACTCACTGACACTAGTAAGTGGAGGGGAGGAGACGGAGCAGAGAGGCGGCGGTGGTGAGAAATAGCCTCTTCCGCCCCTCCCCATGCATCTGAATGCTGTGCGGCGGCCGTAACAGGTATGGTCAGCGGTCGCCGTACAGTTTTAAAATTAATTTCCAGTTCTGTGGCGCCCTCCAGAGCCCGGCGCCCTAGGCAAGTGCCTAACCTTGCCTAATGGGAGCGCCGGGCCTGGTCGCACCAGCACTCTCCCCTTAATTATTTATTTCAAGCAAAGAGGATCTGTGCAGGCAGGATCCTAGCAATATGGTCTATTATTCTGCTCTCCATGTGATGTGGGTACTGTCTGGAGGTTATAGGCTGGAAGTTCAGCATCAAAATAATCAATGCTTGGATGTAATTAACAGAAGAAATTGCAGACATACAGAAGAATTCTGTAAAATACATCACAAGGCACATACGAGGTACATGGATGGTGGCCAGACATGAAGTAGAGAGGATCCTGACTGAGAGCCTACTCTAGAGGAGGGAGGTGAACAGACCCTAGGAACAATTAGGACAATGAAGTTTAGTGTTGGGTGATGAGGTAATGTGGAGAGACATGGAGGGCCTGAGTCATTAAGTAGAGCAAAGCATAAAAAAGGAAAAAGGAGTAACTTTCCACCTTGGCAAAACCATGTTACGTCGGAGGGGGAGGTAAATTTAAAATATGTGGACAGATTTATATTTGGGATAGGACTTGTCCTAGATCAACCTGAAATTTAAGTGTAAAAATAAAAGCTATCAAGTATTTGTCTGCTAGATGAAAGAAAAAACAGCCAGTATTTAAATTATGTGCAAAATAATAAACTCATTTTCACCCCATTTACTCCTTTTTTTTGCCCTACTTTCCTTAATGACTCAGACCCGAAGAGTTCATAGAGTAGAGGTACATAGTGGTGGAGCAGATTATTAAAGTACTAAGCATATGTCCATGATAATGTGCTGGGAGGTGGAGAGGTAAAGGTTGATTGCAGGAGAAATGAGTGCAGCAGACAGGTTGTCCTGCAGGGCTGAGTGCAGAGCTGGTAGTAAATCGCTGCATCGCCAGTGTGGTGGTAGAAGGCCCAAGTATCATAGCAGGCCTTGGAAGTCACCCTACCTCCATTAACAGACAGTAAAGTCACACGAGAATACTTAACTATAGAAAAATAAATGACTGCCAGATTACCTACCTCATCAGAAGTAAGCTTGAAATAACTTGTACTGCAACTCAACAGTGAATAGTGCACTGGAAAATATTTTATAAAAACATAACTATATATTATCATATTTTATTGTATGGTCTTTAACTTGTTATTCATTTTCATTGTTTTATTTATTTTTTTAAGAATCAACAGTTTCATATTTTTTGGTCAAATACAGTTTGCACAGCATGTTTTATCTGTAATCTCTATTATTTCATGTAGCGTTTTATGATAGCACAGTCTGAGATATTCATAGGACTGGCTGCAGGAATCTCTTATAAAGACCTGTGCACCAGCACTAGGCAGTGCCAAATTCTTCTGCTGCCCGAAGTGGCAATTGAAATTGCAAACCTCTTACTGAAGCTATTTTGTAGGATGAAACTAAAAGCTGCTGTTTAATTGGAGACACAGCATTTCCACTTGAACTAATCAGTCTGCAGGGGAATAATGACACATTTCCTGTTAGTCACAAAGCTTGACCTGCTTGACTTTAAATTGGAATCATGCTTTTCCATAAATACCTTATTTTGATTCTTCTATTTAACTATAAAGGTACTGTATAGGGTTAAGTTAACTTAATTTGTCTTGGCACCAGAGAGTTGAAAAAAAAAATGGCTAAAAAGTTGCTAATTTGTCACATCTTTTTATTTGGAAAATCAGCCCAACTCTCCTTATTTCTATATACAGTCCCTCTTTCTCACTGTTTGCCTTTTGTGTCTGTAATTTGAGACTTATAAACAGCAATTCCATGAAAACAATGAGGTGTGTTTTTAGCATAAATCACTGGCAAAAAAAAGCCTTTTCCATGGATTGTTTCTTCAGACTGCTGTTAATTATTTATAATTTTACAGAGTTTCCACAGTGTCGTGACACTACCATGGCAACCACAGTCACAGTCAGGTGGCCTCTCTACTCTAGTGGGCTTCATTTAAGTTAATAGCAAATTCAGCTAAAGTGATCAAACTTGCACCTGGACAAACCAGGTTGTGCTGCAAAGTGTGCAAATGCAATTTTTTTTTTTCTTGCAGGACAAATACTTTATGTTTACACTGCTATTTAGAGGTGAACTTGCATGTCCTACCCCCCCAAATTTAAATCTGTCGCCGCATTATAAATTTGAACCCGCTGACAATGACATGGCTTTGCCGAGGTGCAAAAATTGCACTTTCTAGCAGGATTTACTCCTGACTCTATGGAGGAAATGCAATTGCTGGCGATGTGCTGCCAGACATCACTGTGATATCCGGCTACGAGCATTGCTGGCCATTATGACAGGGAATCTCTGCTCACTTCTTCTCACACCTCTATAGGTTGCAAGGAAAAAGGAGCGGAGATTCCAGCCAGACACAGCGCGCTGAATTGAATCTCCCCCTAAATGTGGCCCTTTATGCATATAAAAGTCTATAAATATAGTTTCTAAATCGAAAATTAATTTTACAATAAATTTTATTTTTGCAGGTATTGATTTTAAAACGAAAACAATACAAATTGACGACACGGAATTAAAACTCCAGATCTGGTAAGTTTTTATTCTTGTTGACAAATTGCTTATAGCTTTGACATAGAGTAAGCTTTGATGCTCTTGGCTTTGTTACACTCTCAAAGCACTATTTCTGGTGTGACTTGCAGATTTTTAGCACACAGAGGTAAATTGATCAAACTGCGGGTTTTGAAAAAGTGGAGATTCTAGTTCTCAGATTCTAGTTCTCATTTATTTAGTACATTCTGCAATAATGACAGCTAGAATCTGATTGGTTGCTATAGGCAACATCTCCAGTGGGATGTTACCTACTCCTCTGCAGCTTGTCTCTTTATTAGGAATACCTCTACGGAGTCAGACATTGCAAAAACCTCTCATTTCTCAGGAAAATGTTTTTCAGGGATACAGCAGGACAGGAGCGATTCCATACCCTAAGTGTCAGCTATTTCCGTGGTGCTCAAGGCTTTGTTCTTGTTTATGATATCACAAATCCAAACTCATTTGAAAACACATCTTTATGGATGAAAGATATTAAAATGGTAAGAAAAAGTAACAGGTAAGTGATATAATAGCAAGTAAAACAACAGTTAAAATGTAAAATATTAGAATATATAGGCCCATTTGCTAGTCTAAATAAATAAACTGCTTTATCTATCTCTTAGAATACATATAATCAAGCAGAGATGTAAATGACAAGCCTACTCAGTACACAGGTAGCAATAAGGAAAATCACAAGGCAAGGGAAACAGTAAGTTGATGAGTTTTAATAGCCACATGCTTATTTTGATTGGCCGTTGCTTAGGAACAGGTGAATCACATCTACATCTACAAACTCATTTCGACCCACACTTCCCCCTGCCACCTCACTACCACTCTGATTAGCCCGTCGCCCTCCTACCTCCAGGATTGTGCTCTGTTCACTCCCTATGTACTGCACTGCGGACCATTTATGGCGCCTTATAAATTAAAGAGAATAATAATAAATAAAACGCCATAAGAATAGTATCTCAAGAACTGCAGTTTAAAGCATAACCGTATCAGTGGCAGGCAAGCAAGGCAGTTTTTTAGGCTCCCAAGAGCTCTCCTCTCTGGCAGATACGGTAACTTATTTAGAAATATTCTTGAGTCAACAATTCTTTCACCACGTATCATCTTCTCCATCAACTCTTAGTGGATGGGGTACAGGATATGAGAACCTAGTAAATGGATTCTCTCTGCAGAGTTTCAATAGACCTGAGTGAAAAACTGGATGCATTTTTATAGGAATTTCAGGCGAAAGGTCACAAGGCTTATTTGCACTAGGATCTAAAGAGCCTAATAAACCTTTCACACAGTTTTGAAAATTAAATCTTTAATTTCATGTGCTGAACAGCTAAACGTCATCTCTTACATGGTAATCAGAGAGAAGTGTCTGTTAGACGCTTTATAGCATGCTTCTTGGAGTGTTGTATGATGCAGCTCTTGGTTCTTTTGGAAGTTTGTCAGTGACAGTTGGGGTAGAAATGTCAACCAGGAATGGAAGCTGGATTGCATGTAAAGCATGGAACTATGTTGATTATTATTAGAAGCAAACTGCTGTAGATAAGGTGTCCATCTGGTGAACTTGTAGATAACGAATAAGGCATCTCAGGTATTGTTCCAAAGTTTGGTTTGTCTTTTAGATTGCTTTCCTAGTGTCCAGCAAATACTTACTCAAGAGTTTGAAGTAGGTTAAACTTTGAAAGTAGACTTATTGGAGGAACACAGTTTTGTTCTGAGCACAAGTGGCACAAAAGTTCATATAATTTAGGATTTCCTGATAGAATTTAAGCTAGGGTGGCTTGTAGGTGTTGAATCATGGACAAAGTGCAGTAACTTGACCAGACATTGGCTATTCCATTCTTGCATCTTGGTAAATAAGACAATGAAATAGTGAATACAATGAATCCACCTTGATTATTTGACAATCTTTTGGCTGGTCTGATGAACTCTCAAGTTCTGATGATCTGTAAGACCTGTTACTGGATGAAACACTCCTTCAGGTAGATGCATCCGTTCAAAGAAGGCATTTATTATGGCTTGTTCTTCTATAGTATAATTTATTTCCGCTGATGACATCTTGACGAAAACAGTAGGCATAAGGATATAATATAATTTTAGATCTAATAGTCTAATATAATTTTAGATCTAATAGTCTAGGAAAGGACACCTCCTACAGCAGAATCAGGTGTGTCCATGTCGGCATTTCTGGATTAGATTAGACATTAATAATACCAGAAATAAAGACTTTTAAGAGGTACAAGTACAGCCTCCACATCAGACCAGTTAAACAGAAATCTTTCTGAGTAAGTTGGGTGATCATCACAAACTGATCCAAGAAATCCCATACAGTGCTGAACACGTCTAGGGATCGAAGGGCATCACTGGATATTCATACTGCGTGTAACCATCTCCAGATAATTACATTCTCTATAGTCAATACAGGGATGGAGATGTTGAAGGTCAGATAAACCCCCTCAGCTGTATTCTTACTCAGAATAAACATGGCTGAAAGGTATGGGAGCTCCTGACAGAAGTTCAATCGGACAATCCTAGGCATTGTTCTTATCGCTGACATCTTTAAATTCATGATACCGAGGAAGCAGTCTCACTGTCCGCATTTGTGACACCTTGTATACCCATGAGGACATAAGAGAGTGTCTCAGGATGACAGTAGCAATATTCAGAGGAAACGCCAAATCCCTTGTCTTCCATTCAATGCAGAGACTGAGTCATAAGCAAAGGTAGGCCAAGTATAACAGGGAACTGTGGGGAACACATGAAAACAGATGTGAACAATCACTGGGCTCCACTGACAAGTCCAGCAGTTCTGTCTCATGAGAAACAGGACCGCAGTACATTGGTAAACTGTCCACAGTTTCTATTATCATAGGTGATGATTTGGACCTGGACATGGTCAGCCTATCTTTATATTTCTAGGATATAGAGATTAGATGTTGTGTGATGGAATGAATTACATTGGTATTGTCACTCACCGGACTGTGAGTGCTTCTTCCCGGACATTTAGGAACCGTGGCCGTCCTCCATCCTGAGGGACTGCGCATGCGCAGCCCTTTCTATACCTCCAGTGTATGTTCCTTTAACTTAATTGGCAGATCAGGCAACCTCCCTATATTAAGCACCTGTGGTCAACACCACGTTGCCTGATCTTGGAGTCTCATTCCCCATGAGTCTCTGAAGGTGTTCCTGTGTTTCCTCGTTTATTCAGCCCAGCTGATTCCTGTGGTTTCCAAACCACTTCTACCTCTGTGGTTTCCAAACCACTTCTACTACTGTGGTTCCCATACCACTTCTACCATCTACTGTATCATCGTGACTGTGAGCTGATTCCTATCCGCTGCCTCCGTGCACTACAGTCTTCTAACCACTTCAACTCTACCATGTATCATTGGGACGGTTAGCTGATGCCTATCCGCTGCCTCCGTGCACTACAGCCTTTCATTCACATCCACTCACCTGTTCATGATTGTGACTGCCAGCTGATTCCTATCCGCTGCCTCCGTGCACTACAGGCTTCAACCTGCAACTCGTCTGTGTTTCATCATCGTGACTGTTTGGCTGATTCCTATCCGCTGCCTCCGTGCACTACAGTCTTCAACCTGCAACTCGTCTGTGTTTCATCATCGTGACTGCTAGCTGATTCCTATCCGCTGCCTCCGTGCACTACAGTCTTCAACCTGCAACCCGTCTGGGTTTCATCGTGACTGTTTAGCTGATTCCTATCCGCTGCCTCTGTGCGCTTCAGTCTTCAGCCCTTGTCAACTCTCCCGTGTTTCCTTGAGTCTGCTGCCACTATTGCTACCCGCTACTCTCCGTGATCAACTGTTCCAGTTCAACTCTGCTCCGGTGTCCCATCGTTACTGCACCTGCTGGTTGCTATTGGCTACCTCCGTGTTCCCGCAGAGACCCGCTGCTGTTACTTCTCAGCGCTACTCATCCATCTACTGCTGATCCGCTCTCCACGCCTTCCTGTGTTCCCTGCTGGTCTACCTACCTGTGCGCTGCACCTGCTAGACCACCGCTTCACCCATCCAGGGACTTTGCATCCTGCCGGCCTCCTGCCGTTCAGGTATCTCTGCACTCCTGTCTGACTGCCTTCTCCTGAACCACGGTATGCATACTTCCCATTGACTGTGCTGTGTATTGCATACCTTGCTGGACTGTGTTGGTTCTCCTCTGGAGTGTACTATCCGCTGAGTCTATTGCCATCATTGACTGTGTTATCTCATGCTGGATTACTTCAAGAGACTTTCTATATTGGCAGTGTTGTTCAGTCATTTATACATTTATATTGTGCATATTACTGTGGATCAAAGTCAAGGTGCCCGTGTATATATTGTGTTGCAGTCTCTCCCCGTGCACCTCCTCACAGATATATTCAGTGGTACAACTTGCTAGTGGCAGACCACTGACCCCCTGTTTACAGTTTCACCTGTTCCAGTATCCTCTCACATAGCAGTGGTACAACTTGCTAACGCAGACCACTGACTCCCCGGATACCTCCACTTGGATTCCATTCCTTCACTCAGACAGCGGTACAACTTGCTATCCGCAGACCGCTGACTCTCATCACCTCCTCGTTTCTGTTGGACATTCCTCCTCACTATAGCAGTGGTACAACTTGCTACCGCAGACCACTGACTACCTTCACGTGTCCTTTGTCCATACAGTTCCTCGTGTATTACTACCTCCATATTGCCAGTGCTGCTAGTCATAGACTTTCCTGAGCATCTCATCATCTGCTATTTCCTGTTCCGTGATCACCCTGCTACCAGAGTACCATATTACCACCTATACTGCTCTGGTAAGCCTATCACCTGGTGATCCCTGGGTAAAGACTCCTAGTGCCCGTGACAGTAAGATCAGGCCATGACAGACCCAGATACGGAACCTACAGCCAAAGAGATGCTGCGGCATCTGGTTACCCGTATTGAGCAACAGGAAGTTCGCCAACGGCATTTACTGCGGTGTTACCAGGCGTTAGCTTCCCAAAGAACGTCCGTGCAAGATGCCACAACTACTGTTGATGCTCCTGTGCCTTCCTCCGTTTCCCCAGTGCCATCCCAGGTGTTTACGGCTTCCACGCTTCACCTGCCTACTCCGTCAAAATACGATGGAGACCCCAAAACTTGTAGGGGTTTTCTTACTCAATGCTCAGTTCATTTTGAGCTCCAGCCTCAAAATTTTTCTACCCATCGTTCCAGAGTGGCCTATCTTATTTCATTGTTTTCTGGACAAGCTCTCGCATGGGCTTCTCCTCTGTGGGAAAGAAACGATCCATTGTTACAGGATAGTGCCGAATTTATTTCCACGTTCCGAAGTGTATTCGATGAACCAGGTCGTGTTACTTCCGCTGCATCCAGCATTCTCCGTCTTCGCCAAGGATCTCGCACTGTGGCTCAGTACGTCATTCAATTTAGGATCTTAGCCTCTGAACTTCAATGGAACACTGAAGCATTAATTGCCGCCTTCTGGCAGGGGCTTTCCGATAAAATTAAAAACGCACTGACTTCACAAGAACTACCCTCCTCTTTAGAAGATTTGATCTCTCTTTGCCATCGGGTAGACCTGAGGTTTCGTGAAAGAGAACCTGAGAAAACAACTTCGGTTAAAACACCTCTTCTCTCAAATCCTCAATTTCACCCAGCTTCATCTCCGGTGATACCCATGGAGATAGGTCGCTCCAAATTAACTTTAGAGGAGAGGGACCGAAGAATAAAGAATAGACTTTGTATCTATTGTGCCGATTCTACGCATATGCTCAATTCTTGTCCCAGGAAATGCCGGGCTCTAACCAATACTGGGGAGATAAGGTTAGGGTTCCTGGAGTCCTCTCCATCTTCTACGAAATTAAAAGCCTGCGCTTTTGATGTTACGATTTCCTTTGCTACCAAATCCTTTGAGTCACAGGCATTGATTGATTCTGGAGCAGCAGGAAATTTCATTTCTAAATCTCTAGTGAATCAATGGTCTCTACCAGTGATCACTTTAAAAACACCGATTACTGTGACTGCTATGGATGGATCACGTCTCATCAATGGTCTCATCACCCAGAGTACGTCTCCAGTAACGCTTCAGATTGGTGGGCTACACCATGAAGAGATTTCGTTTTTAATTCTTCCTGTTACGACAAGTCCGATTGTCTTAGGCCTTCCATGGCTTCAATGTCATTCTCCCCGGATTGACTGGCGCACTTCTCAAGTTACATCTTGGGGAGCTGAATGTCATCATCGTTGTCTCTCTCAAATGGTTTCATTCAAAAGACAGCATTCGTCTATTTCACCAGGTCCTCCTCCACAGGATCCTTCATCTACGGATCTGTGTGATAAGGTTCAGTCTGAACGCCTTCCTCTTCATCGGGCATTCGTGACGTCATCGGACGTTGAAGATGGATCTCAGGAGTCATCTTCAAAAAGTCAAGTGCTGGTGGTTCCCGGTCACCATCCATCTTTTCCGGAATTTCCTGCCCTCCCGCCCACCCAAGTTCCTGCTGTGGAGACTGCTTGTCAGACCTTCAAAAATATCTGGTCTCAGGTCAAAACCTGTTTAAAGAAGACATCTAACAAATATAAGTCTTTCGCAGATAAGAAGAGGCGGGCTATTCCACCACTAAAAATTGGAGATCGTGTCTGGTTATCTACCAAAAATATTCGTTTGAAGGTTCCATCTATGAAATTCGCCCCTCGTTTTATTGGTCCATATAGGATCATTCAAGTTATCAATCCAGTATGTGTTAAACTTCTTCTTCCTAAGAATCTTCGGATTTCCAATGCCTTCCATGTGTCCTTGCTCAAACCTCTCATCAACCGTTTCTCGACTCCTCCCTCAGCACCGCAGCCAGTTCAAGTTCATCAGGAGGAGGATTTCGAGATTACTGAGGTATTGGATGCAAAAATTTCGCGAGGAGTCCTCCGTTTCCTCGTTCATTGGAAGGGCTTTGGTCCTGAAGAGCGTTCATGGATCAAAGCTGAAGATCTTAATGCTCCTGCCCTTCTGAAGAAGTTTTATTCCAAAAATCCGGACAAGCCCGGTTCCAGGCGTTCTGTGCCCACCTTTAAAAGGGGGGGTACTGTCACTCACCGGACTGTGAGTGCTTCTTCCCGGACATTTAGGAACCGTGGCCGTCCTCCATCCTGAGGGACTGCGCATGCGCAGCCCTTTCTATACCTCCAGTGTATGTTCCTTTAACTTAATTGGCAGATCAGGCAACCTCCCTATATTAAGCACCTGTGGTCAACACCACGTTGCCTGATCTTGGAGTCTCATTCCCCATGAGTCTCTGAAGGTGTTCCTGTGTTTCCTCGTTTATTCAGCCCAGCTGATTCCTGTGGTTTTCAAACCACTTCTACCTCTGTGGTTTCCAAACCACTTCTACTACTGTGGTTCCCATACCACTTCTACCATCTACTGTATCATCGTGACTGTGAGCTGATTCCTATCCGCTGCCTCCGTGCACTACAGTCTTCTAACCACTTCAACTCTACCATGTATCATTGGGACGGTTAGCTGATGCCTATCCGCTGCCTCCGTGCACTACAGCCTTTCATTCACATCCACTCACCTGTTCATGATTGTGACTGCCAGCTGATTCCTATCCGCTGCCTCCGTGCACTACAGGCTTCAACCTGCAACTCGTCTGTGTTTCATCATCGTGACTGTTTGGCTGATTCCTATCCGCTGCCTCCGTGCACTACAGTCTTCAACCTGCAACTCGTCTGTGTTTCATCATCGTGACTGCTAGCTGATTCCTATCTGCTGCCTCCGTGCACTACAGTCTTCAACCTGCAACCCGTCTGGGTTTCATCGTGACTGTTTAGCTGATTCCTATCCGCTGCCTCTGTGCGCTTCAGTCTTCAGCCCTTGTCAACTCTCCCGTGTTTCCTTGAGTCTGCTGCCACTATTGCTACCCGCTACTCTCCGTGATCAACTGTTCCAGTTCAACTCTGCTCCGGTGTCCCATCGTTACTGCACCTGCTGGTTGCTATTGGCTACCTCCGTGTTCCCGCAGAGACCCGCTGCTGTTACTTCTCAGCGCTACTCATCCATCTACTGCTGATCCGCTCTCCACGCCTTCCTGGGTTCCCTGCTGGTCTACCTACCTGTGCGCTGCACCTGCTAGACCACCGCTTCACCCATCCAGGGACTTTGCATCCTGCCGGCCTCCTGCCGTTCAGGTATCTCTGCACTCCTGTCTGACTGCCTTCTCCTGAACCACGGTATGCATACTTCCCATTGACTGTGCTGTGTATTGCATACCTTGCTGGACTGTGTTGGTTCTCCTCTGGAGTGTACTATCCGCTGAGTCTATTGCCATCATTGACTGTGTTATCTCATGCTGGATTACTTCAAGAGACTTTCTATATTGGCAGTGTTGTTCAGTCATTTATACATTTATATTGTGCATATTACTGTGGATCAAAGTCAAGGTGCCCGTGTATATATTGTGTTGCAGTCTCTCCCCGTGCACCTCCTCACAGATATATTCAGTGGTACAACTTGCTAGTGGCAGACCACTGACCCCCTGTTTACAGTTTCACCTGTTCCAGTATCCTCTCACATAGCAGTGGTACAACTTGCTAACGCAGACCACTGACTCCCCGGATACCTCCACTTGGATTCCATTCCTTCACTCAGACAGCGGTACAACTTGCTATCCGCAGACCGCTGACTCTCATCACCTCCTCGTTTCTGTTGGACATTCCTCCTCACTATAGCAGTGGTACAACTTGCTACCGCAGACCACTGACTACCTTCACGTGTCCTTTGTCCATACAGTTCCTCGTGTATTACTACCTCCATATTGCCAGTGCTGCTAGTCATAGACTTTCCTGAGCATCTCATCATCTGCTATTTCCTGTTCCGTGATCACCCTGCTACCAGAGTACCATATTACCACCTATACTGCTCTGGTAAGCCTATCACCTGGTGATCCCTGGGTAAAGACTCCTAGTGCCCGTGACAGGTATGTGAGTCCCTGGACTTTTCTGATCTGCTGTAAATGTTGTCCTCATGGTTAGGACCATTAGCTACATACTGACCAGGTGTCACGATCTGCCTGCAGCATACTGCTTTGCCTGGCAGCTCCTGCCTCCTGGACTATCAGACTTTATCATTGGTGTTCATTTCATGTGTTTGCAGCAGTACCTCTGATTACCAGAGGTGCTGCTATTGTGCCTGTTGTGCTCCTAGTTACTTAGGAGTTAACTCTGCTTCACTATTATTCCATTCACCTGGGTGTGTTCTCATTTCCCTTTATATACCTGTCACTCCCAGCACACATTGCTGGTTATTGATGTCATATCCTGTTGTTGCACCCTGTGGATTCTTCCTCCTGCCTTGCTCCTGTGATCATGCTGCATTGGGATCCCAACATACATTCTGCGGCCCTGTTTTCATCTGTGAACCTGGTACTTTCCTGTGCATCTCCCTGTACTTGCTGCCTGGAATCTTTCCACACCTCCTGTTTACCTGCAACTGTGTATACCTGGTAATTTCTACAAGACCATTATTACATCATCTGTTCAGTCTCTCCAGCAATAAACATTGTTTGTTTTTTCACCTACTATGGCTCCTTAGCTGTATTTCTACATTGATCCGTGACCACCGGGCTTACTGTGGTACATACACAGATATTCAGAGCATTTTCTGTGCCTCTCTTCAGAAGCGAGGGGTCTGAGTCAAGTCATCCAGACATCTTAATGAAATGTTGATAGGGACTGTTGGTCTTTTAGGCCTAAATTGTGACAGTTAGGTAAATAAATCTGTAATTAACCAGCAAAATTACCTTGAGACTAAATACTTAATTCCTTGCCACCTCTTTGGTACATTAATGCAATTTGGATCTCTCACTGGATTATATAATTTACTTTAAAGGCTAACTACAGGTAATGGAATACTATGTTATTAGCCATATAAAGCTATAAATAACTTACATAGTTGTAACTGTTGACTTTGATACACAAAATGAAATCAATTTATTAATGGCAGCAGGTGCTAGAGCAGGAGGAGTTAACCAGTGCCGTTCTAATAATAAATAACATGCAGAAGCCTTAATTACATACATTTGCAGACATATGATAAGCTACCTGCCACTTCACTGCACTCCTGTCGTTGAATAGCCATAATTCTAAACAGGGAGAGCTTCTATATTGGGTCAGATGGTCATGTGTTTTTAAATTGAGAGCTATCTTACCAGTTATGTATTGTGAGGCATGTACAGGATCAGTAGCCGACAGGGAATGCTGAACTTTGTAGTGTCAATTTGGAGGCTATGCCATAGTTGCCAACATTGGCAGCTTATGTCCCGGGGGGCAGGTGGGTGTGTGGGGGCGGGGCTCAAAGAATTGTGCCATTAGCCACGACGCCAATAAGCCCCACCCCCTCCATTTACTTTTCCACAGCCGGTCAGGAATCGGGAGAATTGCCCTCTCTCCCGGTAGTCCGGGAGACTGACCCAGATTTCTGGAGTCTCCCGGGAGAGTTGACAAGTATGGGCTCTGCCCCTATGTAATCAATAACTGTTGCAATAAGTACAGTAAAGCTTTAGCATCTAGAACCTTAAACGTGTCTATAACATTGACCCTGTGTCCTAGAACACTATAATCTATATATAGTATTTATGGAAAGTGCTCATTTTAAAATTGCACATTTTAAGGTTCACCTGTTAAAAACAGCAAAACAGATATCTGTTCATATATCAACTATACATTGTAGGGCATTTGTTTCCATTGATAAGTTTTACCAAAGTGTTTATCTCAATCTCCTATGTACTATAATCTACTTGCCATTCCCAGTAATTTGATTTGGCAAGAACTGAAAGCCTGTAACCGGTTCAGTATTCTTGGACTAAATTAATTCTGAATGAAAATGCAGAAAAGTGTCAGACTTCATATTACTGGCTTTCAAAATGTAAGTGCTTTCTGTTGTAAGACTGCCTCTCATCTACAATGGACGTGTGCTTTAGTGCTTTCCAAAAGCTATCCATTTAGAAAGTCACTGTCTCTTTGCAATTTGCTTTTGTGATTCAGAAAGCTGGTGAAGAAGTGGAGGTAGTTCTCTTGGGAAATAAGTGTGACATGGAAGACAAACGTGAGGTTTCAAAAGAGAGAGGGGAAAAGGTAAGCATTGATTATCTCTGCATATAAAAGTATTTGAGTTAGCTGGGTACACTGCATCTGTAATGCGCCTGACCATGCAGCTCTCTCATTAGGAACTAATGTTGCTTAGAAAGGAATGGAATTCTCATTCTGCAATATTGATTGCACCTTTTTGTTAAACTGCAAGTTTGAAAAATGTCTTTTAATTCACGTATTAAAGTTTTCTCCATTGTTTAAAACTTTGGAAACTTATTTATTAGCCATTGACTTTATTTGTTACCTTCTTGGAAATGTGATATCCTTATTTGGGATAAAATTGACACTGACATCCGCCTCTCTTCATCATCATCATCACCATTTATTTATATAGCCCCACTAATTCCGCAGCACTGTACAGAGAACTCACTCACATCAGTCCCTGCCCCATTGGGGTTTACAGTCTAAATTCCCTAACACACAGACACACACACAGACTAAGGTCAATTAACCTACCAGTATGTTTTTGGAGTGTGGGAGGAAACCGGATCACCCAGAGGAAACCCACGCAAACACGGGGAGAACACACAAACTCCTCACAGATAAGGCCATTGTCAGGAATTGAACTCATGACCCAAGTGCTGTAAGGCAGAAGTGCTAACCACTTAGCCACCATGCTGCCCACTCCTCCTTGTAATGCACTCATGGATTTATGTCTTGTATGCTCCTGGAAGTTTTGCTGATACTGAAAACTAAGGGATCCCTATATGACCCCAATGCCATAGCTATTAATATGTACCACTGCAAATAGCCAGGGCTGCTCTGGAGCCCCGCGTTGACCCCCCTCCTCCACAAAGTATTTTCTCTCCCCATTAGCAGCCTAATTCTATGCGCACAGCGATATCCCGGTGAGTGATCCAGCGGATCTCATTGACAATAACCAGCAACACCATCCTGAGATTTTCACAGCTTAATAAAGTAACAAATGCTGCTGACCCCATAACCTTGTAAATAGAGTCCCTTTCCTTCTGCCTACTTCTACGTCAGTTGCCAAAACTTTTCTTGACAGTTTGACAAAGTCACAATTGCACTCCTCTTCCTAGTCTTGTGCACTTAATATTCATTTATTCCTAATATACAGGTCACCTCTAATGCGTATTTATATAACACAGCCTCATTCCTCAAGGTGCAGTATATTATAATGGATATCATATCAAAGCACCAATGATATTAAGACACATCTTCGCTCCTTTATTGTGCAGATTTTACAACAGAACAAACACTCACAAGTTTTGGGCTTGAATGAAACTTTATGGTTTTATCCAATCAAAAGCAAATACTCATTACCCTATGATTTTAGTGTGCTGGACAAAATGATAGCTTTCAGGAGCTAAAGTTACAGGCAAATATGAATCACAGTTAGGGCAAGATATACACAAGCTAGACAGACATGTATCTATTTATGGCTGGATGAGACCGTAGTATTTTAGAAAAAATGCTGATGTTTGGGCCACATTTATTGGAATTTATAATATGTTTTATTGCATTATGGTAACGTATTGTAAAATAAAGACACAATCAAATCGTAATATGTACATATCTGTTACAATTGAACATATCTTAGCAGCATTATTATAAGTCAGTAAATATTATCTTTATATGATTTCAATTGTATAGTAATTATGAGTTTCAAAGGATAAACTTGAGTTTTGATTTTTCAAGTAAGTGAAAAGAAACAATAAGAGGAAAGGGTTGGGAGGGAAGGTAAAGGAGGGGTAAGGAGTTGTGGGGCCTCTTGTGTAAGCCCAAGTATTAGTCATATTAGGATTGGTGGGTCTCCTATTAGTGGTCTTGTTACTTAACCAACTCGTCATGTGAAAGCAGGTTTTAATTGTGACTTGATTATTGCAGAGAGTGTTTCAATTAAACTTTCCCAAATCAGAAGAAATAGTGCGATTTTTGTTCTTTATGTAAAGCTTCTTCTAGCCTGTCCATTTTCCGGATATAGAATAGCTTCTCCTTGAACAATGACATAGAAGCTTGAGCTGTCTTAATCCATTTTTTGGCTGCTGCTATACAAATAAGTGTCCCAAATCAAGATGTGTTCCACATCCTTCTAAGTCTATTCCATCAACACTCTTGACTCTGCAAACATGAGCTTTTTACTTCCTTTTATTTTTCTCATCGTTGTCATAGGTATAAAATAGCCCATATCGAGGATATGGGTACAAAGTCTTAAAGTGCTGAGGTGGTATAAACCCTAAGTTGAAGCCAGAATTTCTCAGGATAGTCCCATAAACAGTGATAAAGTGAGGCCGACATGTTGGTACATTTTGTGCATTTAGTCAGCAGTGTCTGAAATACCAATAGATTGATAGTTAAAATTTATTTTTATTTTATTTTACCTGCCCTTTACTGGCGGGCCTCCTTAGTATATATAAATGAGAGGGAGGGCACAGATTCTACAGGCATTACGGTATTGTAAAAATAAAAATATTTCCAGTCAGTGTAGCTTTGATTAAAGAAACATCATAAATGCTTCATTTTTTGTTTTTGACAAACAGCCAACTAGACAAATCATCAAATATTTTCAAAGTGTCCACAATTTGTTTTGGTTTTTTTTGGCATGCAACACAGGTCAACTTTAATGACCAAGTGAGAGGTACTTTGTTTGAATGCATTTGTCTTAAATTGGGGTTTTACATGGTATGTATTTTAAATAAGAGAAAACATGTATAATTCTGTTAGAACTTATTGTGTATGAGTTTTTGTTTTTAAAGTGTAGATTAAATAATTGATGTAAGTCAGGATATGAAAAAACAACCTTTCAATCATTTTTGTATGTGTGATTTTTTTACTGCTTAAGTGTTAAGTGCTTTCATTGACTTAAAATTTGTAAAAAATAGTTCTCAAAATGTGTCTGATTTTACAAGTTTTACATGTTTCTATTTAAAACCTGCTGCTTATTAGTAAATATGAAAAAATAAAACAGAATATCTACACAGCAATACAACACAAGCTGGATTTTTACCTTTTATAATGCATTTTGCATGACTATCAATGTTTACACAACTGATGCCTTAGTGATGACTTTGGTCACTAGTGAACTGATGGGCTGCATGCATTCTTGTTTAAATGTTATTAGTGAAGGAACGCTGGATACACTTATAAAGGCATACAAGTATGCGTAGTAAAAATTCTAAATATGTACAGAAAATATCACATTGACTATCACATTGACTATCCAACTTTGGGGGGGGTTAAATCAGGAAAGTATAAGATTAAAAAAGGGTTAACTAGAAATTCATGCTGACTTAGTAAATGTCATTTGAGTGAGAATTGTGTCCTGAAGTTATTATGTAAACCCCAAGGTTCCTAAATTATGCAGTATGACTTTGTGGACATATTAATAAAGCAAGTGATATATCCCTTTCGCTTGCTAAGAGGAGGGGGGTGTTCCGGTCAGTTGGAAGTGGCGGCAGTGATGATATGCCCTGATTAGTTTGCTTTAGTTGTTCCAGAGACAAAGGCTGCACCCTCTAGGATAGTGTTGAACAAATTGGTCGTATTGGGGGCTACAATGTTGACAAATGTTTTATAAACTTGCGGCGTAATACCGTCAGGGCCTGGGCTGACACAGATGTCAGTGCTGCACGCATTCTTATATTTATTAGTCCACACCACAGAATGGCTGCACATGGTGCATGCTATGTGACAAGTGATAACCCGAACACTTCAGACACACTGCATGCACTTTCTAATGTAGAACTCCTAGGCAGCCAGAGATTAAAGCTAAAAAAAAACACTTGACATATTACCATAATGTTTCATTTAAAGAAGTGTCTAAAGTGGTGCAAAAGTGAATATCTCGTAAAAATAGCTGCATCTGCACAGCTGGATGTGTGTCTGTGGTCTAACCTGCGCTATATTACCGTCATATGAGCAGAGCATTGTCATTCCCAGCAGTAAGTGGACTCCTGCACTTAGGACCACAGTGAGCAAAATCGTTCTCATTCTTGTGACAAAATACTGGGTTATAGACACCTATGTGTTATTTTGGAAGTGTTGCCATTGTCCCTGTTGTTAAGTAGTGCAAATGTTTGATATTTCAAAAAAAGTTACTTTTGTACTGAGATGTTTTGCCTCTTTCACTTACAAGAATGATCTTAATTATATCATTAACTGTATAGTGCATCAGGGATGAATTTCAGTCAGGTGTACAGACCCATGGACTGATTTATTTGCTCACTGCTAAAAAATGAAGGTAAGAGCAGTTCCCATGTTTCCAAATCAGAATTGGTGACCTGCACATGCAAACTTTGCTTTATTCATATTATTCTGGTTCTCAATGGAATAACAGTGAGGGTGTAGAGAGGGTGCACTGAACACTGAGGCCCATCACCAAGGGGCTCCACAAGCAGTATAGCAACAGTGTAGTTGTCTGTAAATAAGTTACACTTATTCTCATTATAAATGATTTGGATCCTGATACAAGAAAACTGTTTTTATCATGACATTAGCTTTAGTGTTGCGCTGCTTGGATGCGCTGGTACTGCAGCATTTGACAGTCAATCATTCAGACAGCAGTGAATCTTGCTTGCAATGGAGGTAAGGGCAGGCTAGACGACCTCCACTTATTTTAAGGTAAATTACATTACCAGCTCACTTTCTGTGCTCTGTCATAATCAAACACATTCAACAGGAATACATACTTCTAATAGGTGCTTAGAAAGCCTAGCAAAATTACTTCTTTCTACCAAAAAAAACCGATCTACAAAATGCCTAGTATGGGCGTCCAATTAAATACAACGCCAATAAAGAATTCACCAACCTCCCCACCAAATTCTTACAATGCACATATTCTTATCGAGCTGTAGAAACACTATAAACTAGCAAAACAAAACCCTTAATATCCAGTGCCTATATATTGCTCACTACCTAATTTTATGCTTAATAAAAAGCTCACCCATACAAAAAAACCCTTAACCCATGTGGCCTAATTCTCCAACCCAGTCTGTGTAGAGATTTTCCATCCTGCATTTTATGGAAACGTTGAGATGACAGCACTGTCTGAGTAATGATGGACAATGGGAGCAGTATAGCTCACTATAGTTGTTAAATATACAAACAAATTACATTTTAAATGGAGTCTAGTACCACTCCTTGCTCCACACTTGTATATTTGTGGAGGTCCACCCTTTGGTTGTTCAGTAAAGCAGGTTCTGGTCCCTATTACATTAGGGCACCTCTGCTGCAACAATGGGTCAGATCTGCTGGAGGACTCCCGAAAGACTGAAATGACAGCTTGCACCTGACCTGACTGGACAAGTGTTGCAGCCATATAGCCAAGCGCTTGCTGTCATTTTTCCCCTTGTGTCTTGTTCATTATCTCTTCAGCAGCATTACAGCAGAGCACTCTGTCACAGTAAGTGGCCATGTCGTAAAAAATGCTTTAAAATGGGGAAAAGTAGTTTGTGTAAAAAAACACCCAAGAAAAAACCCTTTAATCAATGTTGGCTTCAGTAGTTCTCTTAAATCAATACAAAATAGGTGATAGGAGCTCTCTAATCTGTCTTTTACTCTTCTTGCAATAACACTGTAAAACATTAAGAATGTCGGTAATACTTACATTTAAATAACATAACAAATTAATTTTGATGTTGCTTCACTTTAATTGTACAGACATAACTGCATTATTCGTTTGTCAGACTAAACAAATTTTCCTTGCAAAGATGCCTTTACAATCTGCAAATCATCAGAAGCCATGTAACCGATTTGTATATAGTAATGTAATATAGTTAATTTGAGCCAGGTTCTGCTAACTTCATTATTTGATCATCTGGAAGTGCTACAACCTTTGAATAAATGTAGAACCTTTGTACATGTGGTCTGGAGCATTCAGGCTTGTGTTAACACCATACCAAGGAGAAAATACATCTTCAATCCTCAAAGACATAATTGTTGCTGCTCATTGAAGGGTTATGAAGCCATTTCCAAACAAGTCCATCATAACACTGTGAGAAGAACATTGAAGACAACAGTTGTCAGTTTGCTGTGTGTCTGCAAATTCTACCAAAGATGCTCTGAGAAATTGCAAGAAAAAGTTACATTCTGGTACCCATAGGTCTTTGTCATAAAAGCAAATGTCACAGTTCATACTACCATCTTTAAAAGATCAAACAAGCCCTTTCTCTCCAAAATAAAAATAAAATTTCAGTACAGCTTAGGCTTGCAAAGTTGCACCAATATGAAACCCAAAATGTCTGGAAAAATGTCCTCTGGGCAGATGATCCCAAAGTGGAATTTTTTTTATTTGGTTTTGCCAAAATATGACAACATGCCTTAAGACCAGAGTGACACCACAAGAACCTCATACCAACACTCAAGGATGGTAATCTAGAGGTGGTGATTTAGGGTTACTGAATCATTGGGTGTATTTGCTTTTTTCACACTTGGCTTCTATGTGTTTGCTTTTTTTTTTGTTGAATAAATAATGAGAAAGGCAATGTGTTATTTGTCAAATGAGATTAGATTTACAAAATGTTGAGACTTGGTGAGGACTAGGGGCCTGATTAATTAAGGATCTTAACTTAAGAAACTTCTTATTTCAGTCTCCTGGACAAAACCATGTTACAATTCAAGGGGTGCAAATTAGTATTCTGTTTTGTACATAAGTTAAATACTGTCTGTGTTTCATGTAGCACACAAATATCTACTTTAAATTTCAGTGTACAAATAAGCTATTAAGTATTTGTGTGCTACATGAAAAAACAGTCAGTATTTAACTTATGTGCAAACATGGTTTTGTCAAGGAGACTTAAATAAGAAGTTTCTTAAGTTAAGATCCTTAATGAATCAGGCCCTAGATGCTTATTAACTATATCCTGTTATGTAAAACACTGAGGGTGTACTTTCTTTTTTCACTGTACATGATGATGACAAGGACAATGTATGTCTAATGTACAGAATAAGTTTCGCGTTATCGAGATGTACCATGAGATATTATCCCACAGACTATATATCATTAAGTAAAGCTAGTGAGTATAAGTAAATCTGCTATTTACTTTCTGGAACAAAACATTTGCTCATTGCACATCTGTTTGTTTTCTAGCTTGCTTGGGAACATGGGATACCATTTTTTGAGACAAGTGCTAAAGAAAATATCAATATTGAGAATGCATTTTTTATATTATCAGAGGCCATATATGCAAAGGTGAGTGTTGTACAAATTCATACATCCAGATGTGTCAAGGCTTTTGAAACCCTCAAAGTATATATATATATATTACAATTCTCTCCAGATATAATTTAAAAAAAACTTATCCCCTTCACTACTAAGGATTAATGTGAACATATGTAACTGCTGTTAAAGTAGACTTCTACCTAAATCTATTTTTTTTATAATAAACCGCAAGTACCAGGAGCATCATTAAAATTTACTGGGCATTGTACCAAATTTCTGAAGGCAAACACTGCTCCTCTATAATCAGATGATAGTCATACCCACCAAGGTCCTAAAGTAATACCCAGCACTGCAACACAGCATATTTACGCTCAGTATCTGAGTTGAATTGAATGAGCTGCTTTGTCTATGCATGTGATTTTACAGGAAGTAAGAAATGTCTGATTTGTTAGATGCCGTGGTGTAATAACAATGACTAGATACTTAAAGTAGATGTTCACTTTCAGAGATCTGATTCATCTCATTTAGTTGGGGGATCCTCCCCTGGAATACCTGTGCTGAAGCTATTCATAGGTATTTCAGTCCTCCACACTAACCTGTTCAACATGCAGAGATGCTGCCAGTTTGCTTCCTTCCCAAATAAATTTGCCATGCCATCATTTTTGAAAGCCTCAGCATGGTGAATTATTTATGTTGGAACTTTCCAATGTAGTAACAGGGATGATCTGGTGGGGTTCAAACTGGCTGGGCCACTTCATTTGAGGAAAAAGTGTAAAATTGATGATACCCATTTATGTTTGGAACAAATTCTCATCCCTAGTATTATTTGTCAGTGTTCTTTCCAATCTGTGCACTTGAACCTGCTGATTAGATCTGTACTTTGCATCATAACACATCCGGGGGTAAATCTATCAAGCTGAGAGTTTTCCTGCGGGTTTGAAAAAAGCAATCCGATTCTAGCTATAATTTATTTAGTAAATTCTGCATAATGATAGCTAGAATCTGATTGGTTGCTACAGGCAACATCTCCATTTTTCAAACCCACCAGAAAACTCTCAGCTTGATACATTTACTTTCCCGATGTCTATGTAAATAATATTTTGATGTATAAAAAAACTGTTCTGTTATATCCTTTTCCTTTGCACCAGGGGTGCACATCCTTGTTTGGTTCAAGAGCCAGATTGGGAGATTGTATTCAGTTAAATGGGCTGCAATAAAATGTGAAGGTGCTTACAAGTTTAAAATACATAGAATTACCCAAAGGAAAGACCTCTTTGCCATACATCCCAACATTGTGAAAGTCCACATGGGGACAGTCTCAGACCCACTGTCTGCATTATTATTATTATTATCATCACTCTACTTACCTGTCCTGTGGTGAGGACAAGATTGCTCCAAGGCATAGTTAGTAAAACTTAGTCTCATAAGACTTTGATCGTGTCTCACTGGCAAAACTTAGCCCCTTCTGGCTGCAAATCAGAGAGCAGGCGATTAGTTCTGCACTGTGGCTGTGGATTGTGCTCTATGTTTTACACTCTGCTTCCATCTCTTGGCTTCTTGTGCTTATTTTTCACAACTTTGTTCTAATTTGTTATGCAATCTTTGGTGTGCCTGATGTTTTATTTACCTATACTACACTTTAATGTCCTTAAATTCATTGTTTCCTTTTTAGAGGTCATCATTATTGATAGATCGAAGCGTGGTGAATTTGCAAGAATCAAAGAAAAACCCTTCATGTCTGGCTTGTAGGTGACAGAGATTTAATCCACGTTCTAGCGCTGAAAATAAGTTCAAATGGTGGCGCATTCAATGCACTGAAAGGAAGTTTCAAATGGATACCAGAGTAGTATTCTCTAACGTTACCCTTGATTACAAAAATGGCAAAAGCTGTCAAGTATATAATATGTATGTATGTACAAAGTGATGCTTCCACTACTGCACTAACCATTGCTTACAATGCCTTTGCATTGTAAAAGATATTTATGTATTTATTTTCACACTGCCACAGATTCCTGTATTAAAAGCACTATAAATAAAATGAAGGTATATGATAATTTTTTTCTGAAACTACACCCCATACTCTCTCTAATCACTGAATTGAATCAGGAAATGAACTGTTTTGTCAATAATAATATTAGTGGGAATGAATGAATGCAGACAGTATTTCCTGTCCATTTCCTTGTAGGTTATGCAGACTATAAAAGATGAGCAGCAGTTTTCTGAGAAAAATCTGATGCTGTCATGGAAAACTAGTAGTCTGTTATCCTTTGCTTCTGATGATATGAAAAAATTTTATACTCCTGAAGTGCATATCCCATTAGCGAAGGTCTCCAGGAAGTCAGCTATTTCACTGGAAAATTGATCTAGTTTTGCTGATGCAATGGATCATGAATCAGAGGTGCTGTGAAGAGTGCTTTTAAAGTGGCTGCATAAAGTTTTAAGCTGGGTATTGCTGGTCACAAGATCAGTAACGGTTTTCTCAGATCGAATAAACCATAACTTGTGTCAGTAAATTATTTAAGTGACGCTTCATTGGAGTCAGTGAGAATCACAGCAAAGTGTTAAGCCAGATCACCCAAGTGTGAAGCTGTGATCACCAAGACTGAAGGAAGGACAGCCAACCCAGCCTTAAAGACTTGTTTATGTAGCAGTGTTTTCCAAATCTGGTCCTCAGGGACCCCTAACAGTGCATGTTTTCCATACCTTCTTGCTGGAGACCAGGGGGTAAATGTATCAAGCTGGGAGTTTTCCGGCGAGTTTGAAAAGTGGAGATGTTGCCTATATCAACCAGTCAGAGTTTAGCCATCATCTTGTAGAATGTACTAAATAAATCATAGCTAGAATCTGATTGGTTTTTCAAACCCGCCGGAAAACTCTCAGCTTGATACATTTACCCCCAGGTATAGTGGGTACTGACTGACACATTGTAAAAGATCCACAGGTGGTACTAATAATTGCACTGATGATACTGTGGGACCTGGAAAACATGCACTGTTAGGGGTCCCTGAGGGCTGGATTTGGGAAACACTGATGTAGCTTGTAGAGAAATGGGCAGATAAGAAGAAAAGTCATTAAAAAAAAAAGACATCATCAATGACAAAGAAAGGCAATTTCTTTGCGGTGTCAGGTCTTTCTATAGTCTCTAGGGGGTATATTTACTAAACTGGGTTTGAAAAAATGTAGATGTTGCCTATAGCAACCTGTCAGATTCTAGCTGTCATTTTGTAGAATGTACTAAATAAATAATAACTAGAATCTGATTAGTTGCTATAGGCAATATCTCCACTTTTTCAAACCCACAGTGTAGTAAATATACCCCAAGGTAACAACTAGCAGAAGGGTTTCTCTTTCAGTAGTTCAAATACCACCACATCATGATGCCAGAATTAATATAATATTTACAGTTGAAGGAAGGCTACTTTTACACAAGCCAGGCAAAGTTAACACAGACTCATGCGTATTGAGCATAAATAAATACATACCGTATAGCTTAAAGAGAGCCCTTAGCAAAGATTTACAATACAAGTCTCACAGTTTATCATATGCATAGAGATGATCCATTAAAAGTGGTCTAGGAATTTATGGAAGCCACTGTTCTTGTCACCGTTATCTTCATTTATAATTTTCACCAGAAGTTCCACAAAGTAGCGGTTCCACAAGGAGAAATGTGAAGATACCAGGTTTTCTGGCCCAATGCTACCCACTTCATGCTGGCTGGCCACCCACAGGTGCCTTCCTATGCCAGGGAAGTCTTCCCAGTACCTGCTAGGATTCGTATAGTCACTCAGGCAAATGCAGTTAGGAAAGTACAACAGTACATTTATTGTAATAAAACAACAGTAGATTATTATGTACACACAGTAAATAAATGCCAGGCAGGTTTACCACATCATCTGTACCTTACCCCCACTAGCTTAAGGAGCTAGTCACCTGGATGTCCTGACTTGATGACAAATGGATCTCTCTCAGCTGTGTATGTAGACTCTAGTAGAGAACGACAACTCAAAACCAGATCTTGCACCTTCCATGAATTAAATACCAGAATGAACACCCCCTCCCCCCTAGAGTGACTCCTTATATCTAGGGTCAGTGTTTATCCCTCCATAGGCAAACCTCTGTGTCTATTCTTCTTAACCATTGGTCAGTGCTGGACTAGGGGGGGTTGGAGAGGGCAGTGAAGATGAGCTGTCCTTCCACCGAACCTCCCCTGCTAGATGGCCTGGCTGGAATAGTCTTCTGAGAACAATGAACACTAATTAGTTTAGTCCCGTCAGTATCTTTCAACCTGATCCCTACCCGTAACCCCCTGGCTTCACTTTAAAGACAATGAATAACAACCTCACTGCCACGTCATCAATATACAATACACATTATACATATTTACACTGAGCTACAATGTCCCCTTAGCCACATGTAATTAAACAATGCAGTTGAGCTTAATATTACATTTAGATAGCTGGTTAGTCACATTCAGCTCAAGTCAGGAATATTTCAAACTTGTAGTGTACACACTTCAACAGCTGGGCTGCATAATATACCAACATAAATCTAACTTGTACCCTTCTCAGGGTTGAAGTTTCTGGGTTTTTGCTGCACTCAGTCCAGGAAAGAATTTTGCAATGGTCCACCACATGCCTTTACAGTTATATATACAGTCATTGGAAAAGGACATAAGGATCTCGTCTTCAGTGGAAAGAGTGATTGAATAGTTAACCAAGATGACGCACACCTCAGCGGGCCCTGCTTGGCATATTTCTGTATGAAAGAGTGCAGGTAACCCTCTGCAGCAGAATAATCAATATTGCAACCTTAGTTTACATATCAGGTTTAGAATCAATATGGCACTACAAAAACAGGGTGAAATATAAGATAAAGGCTTATGTAACGGAGACAGACTAGAGTCTTCTAGATATGCTTCATGACCAATACTGCTTTAATACCTGTTAGGGATACCTTGAAAAAGCTGAACTTTAGGAACTCCTCAAAGGGTAGAGATTGAGTTATTTGAATCATTATATTCTTTGATAAGCTCCTATATAAACAAGAGACATGCATAATTGATTGATCTTACTGCCAACTCACTAACAAATGTAATCAATAATCATCAATAATACACAGCATAGTAGTTCCACCAAAAATTAAATAAGAGATACTCTTCAACCATTTACAAAAGGATGATTAATCTTTGCTGGTGGGTTCTGAATTAAAAGAAAATCTGTAAGCTGTCCACACATCTCTATTATTTATGGTGGTTATTTAAAGCAGTGTCACGGTGTAAACAGAGGGGATGGGATACCTGTTCGTTGGTCAGCATTGGCACAGGCAGAGTCAAGATGCGGAGTCTAATCAACCCCCAGTCTTCACCAAAAACCGCCGAAAGGTGGTATGAACTTTTCTGCCGGGAGCAGCAATATTATGTCAGGAGGGAGGCAACAAATTAGTAGACAACAGTGGAGTTAGAAACAAGCCAAAGGTTGAGGTCATATGCACAGGTTCCAAAAGATAGACAAACCGAGCTCATAGGCACAGATTCCAAATAAGGAACAAGCTAGAGTCTGGATCACAGACATAGGTTCAAAACAAAGTCAATTCACTGTAATGAGTAAACTGCAGCAAACAGCAGGGAAAGTTAGAACAGGTAAGACCTAACACTCTAGTAGTGATTACTACACAGAGTGGGGTTTAAATAGCTGAGAGTGCTTTTTGTCAGGAATCACATGACTGAAACCAGGAAGTGAAGCCAGAGATCACATGACTACAAACTCTGAGAAATCAAAAAGTGCTAGAAGCAGAGGATGCAGACTTGAATGGAGGCACCGGGCACTGAGACCGGTAAGTGAAAAATGGATAATGGCACTGGCATGTGACAGTACCCCATTTTTTGGGGGTGGGCACCAAACACCCTACAAAAGGTTTTTTAGGAAATCTTTTATGGAACTCCTTGATTAGATGTGAAGCATGGATCACGGGCCATACCGTTTCCAATCCACCAAAAAATACAGGATGTCAGTGGTAATGAGAAAGTCAAGAGGAAGCCTCACGATAAAGATTGTTGTGATCAAATTCAGCCCAAGGCAAAAGGTCCACCCAATAATCTTGACTCGCTGAAATATACATTTTTAGATATTTTTTAAGGTCTTGGTTCATTCTTTCAGTCTGTCCATTAGACTGAGGATGGTGTGTGGTAGAAAAATTAAGTTTACACCGATGCTCTTACACAGTGCTACAACAGTTGGAAGTGGATTGAGTCTGCCAATCAGAAACAATTTCTAATGGACAATTTTGTGGATAGAAATAGACCCTTCAGAGGGGGTAAATTGGGCCTTCTTGGAAACCGGTCCACCAGTACTAATTTGGTGTTCTGCCCTTGGATGGGAGAAGGTCAGTGATAAAGTCCATAGATAAGCCACTCCAAGGTTTATCTGGGATGGGTAAAGGTAATGAAGGACCAGCAGGACTCAGAGGTGGCACTATATGCTGAGCACATACAGTACAAGCAGATACAAAATCTTTAATATCTTGTTGAAATGCAGGTCACCAATAGCTCCTGGAAATTAATTCTATGGTTTTCTTTATTCCTGCATGCCCAGAAAATGTGAACTGTGAGTCCAATTAAGATGTTTGAGATGAAGATTAGGTGGAACAAAAGTCCTGCTGGAAGGTGTTTAGAGCCATCAAGGGCGGTGGTGGCTACAAAGCAACTGGGCTCTAATATAGATTTTGGGTTAGGACTAGATTATTTGTTCCTGGGGCTTGGATTGATGGTAATCTTAAAATGGAAATGAGAAAAAGATAAACCATTTAGCCTGCCGAGGGTTAAGGCATTGAGCTGTTTAGTTCTTGTGAATCAGTGAATATAGTAATAGGAAGTATTGCTCCCTAGAGAAAATGTATCCATTCTTTTAAGGCCAATTTCATAGCTAGGAGTTCTTTGTCTCCTATGCAGTAATTCTCTGCAACAGAAAATTTCCTGGAATACAATCTACATGGGTGAGGCTTGCCCGAGGTAGCTCTTTGTGATAAAACTAGCCTGACTGCAAAAGAGGAGACATCAAACTCCAAGAAAAAAGTTTGCGAGATGTCTGGTTGCCCGAGAATGGGTGCAGAAAACTTGTTTGAGCTTAAATGCTTGGGAGGCATCCAGCGGGCAATTTTGGGATTAGCAGATTTGCGGTTAAGTGCAATCTATACAGTGATAGGAGGTACTATGGTGGAGAAGCCCTAGATAAACTGCTGATAGTAGTTGACAAATCCTTGGAACTGTATATTGCCTTGAGACAAGTTGGTTGGGGCTAATCCTCAATAGCTTTAACCATCTCTCGATCCATTTTAAAGCTGGTACTAGAAATTATATAGCCAAGGAAAAGCACAGAGGTCTGTTCAAATAGGAACTTCTCTAGTTTGCAGTAGAGGTGATTCTGCTGAAGTCATAATAGAACTTGTCTAACATGCCTGGGATGAGATTGCCAGTCTAAGAAACTATTAAGAAGTCATCTAAATATATCACAACAAATTGATATATTAAGTGTCTGAAAGTTGGATTGATAAATTTCAGGGTTTTACATAGGCCAAATAGCATCACTAGGTACTCATAGTGGCCCTCTCTAATGTTTAAGGCTATTTTCCATACACCACCTTTGCCTAATACAACGAGGTTACATATGTTTATATAGGTTATATATGCACCGTGGATATCCAGTTTGGTGAAAATGGTGGCCCCCTTGAGTCGGCCAAATAAATCAAAGATGAGTGGAATGGAAGTACTTATTGGTGATGGTGATATTATTGAGACCTCCATAGTCAATGCAAGGATGGAGACTCCTTTCTCTCTTCTTTACAAAGAAACAAACGGCTCCAGCTGGTGAAGATGACTTCCATATGAACCCATGTTTCAGATTTTCTTGAATATATTCCGCCATATCTTGGGTCTCTGGTAAGGATAAGGGGTATATACGACCTCTAGGTGGTGTCTTGCCAGACAGGAGATTGATGGGACATTTCCACTCATAGCAGTAGTGCCTCCATTTTTTTCCTTTCTGAAGACATCCGAGAAGGAGAAGTTTTGAGGGGGTAGAAAAATCAGAAGAACATATAGAAATAGAAATATTGGGTTACACCGTTTGTAAATATTTAAGGTGGCATTTCGATCCCCAGGAAAGGACCTAACCAGTGTGCCGTTTCAGAAACTGGTATGCAATTGTAACCATAGTAGCCCTAAGATTATGAGATTCATAGCCTTGAAAACAACATAAAAAGAGATCTACTGCTGTAAAGCTCCAATTTGCATAATAACAGATAGGGTTCAGTGGAAAATAGTGCCCTCTGACATCTGATTACCATCTATGGCGAGTAATGAGATAGCACATGACAGAGCCTGAGGGGGTATCCCATATTTGTAAATCAGAGAAGACTAGTGAGGGAGATTGACAATTAGATCCTAGAATCACCTCCCTACTACCTAGGTTCTGACGTTTCTCCCGCTCCACTGAGGTTAATTTGGAGCAATCCAAATGCTTGGGCTCTTTAGTGGACAACTCCAGTGACTGTAAATGGGGAGCCAGTCTAACATTATGGCAACTTTTTCTCTTGAGACCGTTCTCTCAGGAATAGATCCAATTTGTAACACAAAGAAATAAGCTCATCTAAAGAGGAAGGCAGTTCTCTGGATGGTAATTCATCCTTGATCTGGTGTGCCAGACCTTTTCAAAATGTGGCCATCGGTGCTTCATTGTTCCAGTTCAATTCCGACACCAGTGTCCGAAACTGGATTGCATGCTGACCAAGGGTTTGTGAACCTTGATGGAGATGCAGGAGGCTGGCTGCTGCAGAAGACACTCAACCAGCTTGACCCTTGAAGAGGGAAATACAAAATAAATCTCTGTCATATTTGGGTGTATTTGGAATATGGAGTTGAGTCGCTGCTGCCCCGACCGGTGATGCTTCAGGCACTGAAGAAGTAGGAGTAGCATGGACCCTTGACCCTGGTTGTAGAGCATCAAGTAGCTGAGAGACCCCTTGGAGGCAGTGCATGAGGTGATCTTCAATATTTTTTTCTGTCACTCCACACGTCCAATCAACTGTTATAAAAGGTCACGGGGATTGGCCAGAGTGTATATATTCCAATATACCAAGGAGCGACTTTTATCCTGGGGGCTTTGAGTCGCAGATGTCAGGTTGATAACCACACTCCATCTCCAGGGATCAACCTTGGGGCCTTGCATCTTTTTCAGTCAGCAGTGTAACGAGCTGTAAATCTTTCAAGCCTGGACTTGACCCGAGCCCAGATATTAATATATAAATATCTAAATAACTCGATCTCTGCCCTTTGAGGAGTGCTTAACACTCAGCTTTATCAAAGTATCCCTATCAAGTACTAGACCTTCCAGTGATCTGAGTGTCAGTGTGACAGGTCAGATGTGGACTTGTCCATACCAAGGAAGAAAATCAAAGTGAGTTCTTGCTTTTCCTACATAAATCCACACAACAAACTATAAGCAGTGTGTACACTATCTCAAGAGCGAATATTCAGCCTGACTTATGCATTCCCAGCTATTCCACTTAATATCCAAAGATGTTAAGAAACAAAGCAGAGAAAGGTTTTAACTGATTTTGATTTGACCGTGATGATGTAGCTGGACATGTGCAGATCCACTGATACTGTTGGTTAAGGAGCATATTCAGCTTCCAATCCTAGGGGTCCTGTTGAGTAAAGACCCAATACACACAAAAACCCTCAAGCCCTGGCACTGACTGCTTGGATGATGAAAGGCAGCTCTTAACAAAACAGGGCTTGTCAGAACAGGTCATAGAGACTATCCTGTACAGTCAAAAGATATGAGAGCGATGCCCCAGACATCTTGGACAAGATGACTTTTCCAAAGGATTAAATCCATCCATGTTTCTCCAATAGGGGATATTGATAATAAAACATTTATTAGCCAACATTCTGCTATTAGTCACTGTTAACAACAAGCTGATTGGTACCAGTGGTTTCTCTATGGAACTTAGTAACGGTTCGTTTCAGAAGAACTAACAAAATCCTCTTTTGACCCAATTGTATAGTACATACAGGAGCATTTTATATTCCTACAGCAGTTACCCCTAGTAGGATCCGTAGGAGCCTCGAGCGATGAGCAGCTGTGCACACTTTCTGGTATTATTGTCCCTAAAACATTGTTAAACCCACAGAGGTGCAAGGAAACATCAACAGTGTTTTAGATACCAAACATCCTCAGATAAAGATCCTACAACTTACTCTAAGTTACATTCCGCCAGAGCAATAGCAGCATCTGGGCAGAGAAGGCAGAAGACTCAACTGTTAGGAGCTGAAGGTTGACTACATGAAGGAATGTTAACACATTCTGCAGATATTATCGCCAAATGGCAGAAGGGGCAGCTCTATGGAAATAAAGTTTACCTAGTTTTACATTTTGTTAATGGTTCTACCAAGAGATTGCTGGGGAATTGTGTTGCATATGTTAGTTAGGAATTCACAAGTAAGATTTCAGCAGAGACTGTACAATTGAGGTATGTTATCTGTTTTACATATGTGAATAGCTAACACCATCAATTAAAACAAGTGTTTCTATTTTGGGGTTTTATTTCCACTTTAATTAACACCAGTTTGAAGCCTTGTCTTTGAATATATTGAGCCCTTCGTTCATCCTGGTTTTGACATATTTTATTTACTATGTATATGTCACAATTTATGTATCCATATTTTAAAAGACAAGCATTATCCACCAGATGGCGCTATAAATTGAAAATGTAAAGTAGCAATAGCTGCAAGATTATTGTTGCTGGTGACTATTACAGGTAGTTAGGGACACTGGGATGTTGCAATATACAATCATAAAAAAAGCAATTAGGCGAGAAATAAATATGGCTTGTCAAAATAAACTGACACATACTTCTTTTACAAGCAGAAAATATAGGCCAGTGAAAGTGTTACATATCATCAGTTATTTATATAGCACCACTAATTCCGCAGCGCTGTACAGAGAACTCATTCACATCAGTCCATGCCCCAATGGAGCTTACAGTCTAAATTCCCTAACATACACACACAGATAGACAGATACTAAGGTCAATTTGATAGCAGCCAATTAACCTACTAGTATGTTTTTGGAGTGTGAGAGGAAACCGGTGCACCTGGAGGAAACCCACGCAAACACGGGGAGAACATACAAACTACACACAGATAAGGCCATAGTCAGGAATTGAACTCATGACCCCAGCACTATGAGGCATAAATGCTAACCACTAAGCCACTGTGCTGCCCATATAGTCATAGTGTTTTTGGGCAAAGAGGCAAGTTTCAAAAAGACACAGATTGCTTAACTTCTGACTGCAAAATGTCTAGTAACAACTGCGTCCTTTGGTTTTTATTATGCTGCATCATGTTTGTATCCAGCTCTGCCAAATGACTGTTCTAATAATGTAATGCTGAGTGTACACAGTACAGTAACATATACATTTACTTAAAGATGATTACATTGAATATATAGCGGTATTACATCTCTCCACAGCTACCACGCAGTCAAAATTATGGATACATATCCACTGATGTCTATATTAATTCAAAGATTTTCAGAGTGCAGTGTCCTGGAGAACTCAACGATACTACTAGGGTAAGTGTATGAGGGACTGCTGGTCGCGGACCCACTGATCTGTCAATTGGGGGAGGGTATTGATTTCTGAAAAACAAACATATAATAGCTACCGTCCCTCTTTATTTCTTTCATTTACCAAGCCTTTTCTTACAGAAAATCTGTGATTACACTAAACTTTTCATTGAGAACCACTGGGTTTGATCAAAACAACATTGCTACAATTAACCATTCAGATAAGTTTGTTTGCATTATAAGTCACCCAACAGATACCTGTGGCAACAGAATACTAATATGATGACTGATATGGTTACTTGCTAAATTTGCACCTAAATGCGGTTATTAAATGAGCCCTTATGTCCAGTGTAGGAAACAGTTGACTTTGTTACAGAAGTACAAGCACGTCTCTGGCAATGGATCTATTTTGCCCAAGTCTGAAAACATTGAAACAGTTGGATTCAGATGGTTGCTCACATTTTAAATTAATGTTGGCAGGGCAGGTGCATGTAAGCATACCATGCATTGCACTGTAACTGTATCTTGGTACACTACGGTGACCATAATTATTTTTACTAAATTGCATTTTGGGGTATTTAGAATATTACTTTGATAATTATTAACTTGTAAAACCTAAAGAATAAGTACATATACTGGTAATCGCATCCAGGATGCACAATAAGAGGAAGTATACTAAATGTTGGACTGTCCCTGAAAACTGGAGACATCTGCCAAAATAATAATATGGTAAAAAGAACATATTAGTCATTAACTATAACATTTGGATGTTAGAGGACTGACCTTGAATGTATTCTTGTAGTTATAGGTGTTTGAAAAAAAAAATTCTCCATATAAGTCACTACATAAATTCCAGCCTTTTGTTTATTCCCCATATTTATAAAACATTTTTTATTTATATATGCAATATATAACATCCCTTATCCTGGAAAAGCTTCCTGTACTCTTATTGGATAAGTGGAACCTTTGACATCTGTCAATGATTGGTTTAATAACTGCAGTTCTGCGTGCAGCCACTAGGGGGCACTGAAGGGTCGCTAATGTCAGCCAGCTCCTAGTACACACACAAGCCGATTGTGGATGTCAGGAAGTCTTCCTCTTCCAGTCTGGTTTTGGGCTTGGGAGGCGGTCTCCCGAAGCTGCACAGGCGTCTCCTACACCCTGTTGATTAGTCAGTATTGTAAGCAATGTTATGGTGTTTCCTAGTGTCCACAGGAGCTTAGTAATAACTACAGCAACTGAATCCAAAGTGGACGGGAGAGCAGCAGCAGCTATAGAACAAGCAGCGCTCCGGGGAGCGAAGGGAACTCAGCTCCACACCCGGTGAGCTCAGACCATGAGCAGCATGAGCCCCAGCTACAAACAGAACAGCAGCTGAGCAAAGTGCTCTAGATCCCAGGTCGGCAGTGTCCTGGGCAGCCCCCCTGGAGCCCCCAACCCCTGTGTCTCCTGCTGGAAGGGGACGGGGGAACAAGATGGACCTCTCAGCCCCCTCGCTGAAGGATGTAAAGTGGAGCTCGGCCTCTTTCCCCTTGGATTTGCTTGTTAGTTCATACCGTCTGCCTCAACTTGTCAGACTGGACAGCGGTAAGTGCATGCATGGGGCACCCAGACTGAGTTCCAGGCTACTACATATCCCTCTTATTAAACCGGTTGTGGATGATGATTTATTTACTTTGGGTTTGTTTACGCGCATTGTTCTGGTGTTATGTGTCAGTCTGCACAGTATGTAGGACAACACAATAACCAGGATTATGCAGCAGATCTATCAGTATGAGGACATTGCGTTGCAGGTCTATTTATAGCAGCCGCTATAGGTTGTAGGCGCTGCTGCAGTCAGCCAGACGTCTGACTAAAGCTCACCTGGGCAGGTTTACCAGCCCCTCATTGTCTGAGCACAGATCTGACAGTCCCAATGATGCCCCTGTGGTGTATGTATGAGTCTGCCACAGGGTATGTTATTCCACTACCTTAAATTCTGTTCAGATTTTCCATGGCAGCTGCCATGTTGCTGCAATAAATGACACTACAGGTCAGACGTGATTGGGCTGCTGTGCCAGGGGCGTCATGAGTGACGTAGAGAGACATGAATGGTCTAAGGGAAGCTGATTTCTGGGTGATACTTCACAATAAGGGGGTTATGTGGACACTGCCAATGCTCATGGGTGCATTCTTCATTCAGTAACAATAAACCATGTGCATTACAGCATTATTAACAAATCTGAATTACTAAAACAACGTGACCATATGGGTTATAATTCATAAACTTATTATTTTTTTATAATTCATGGTTCTTATACAAAACACATGTTTTTTCTATTGTTCTTATAGTATGCAGTCCTAATTGTCACTATTTCTCTACTATTGTCTGTGTACTGTTCATATACAGAGGAGTTTTGGACCGCATACTTCCTTAGCATTTACATTCATTCCCCACTTCACGTTTTCCAATGGAAGATACATTGTTTCTTTTTCGGCTCTAAATAAGCATTGCTATAGAATTGCCTTGAATATTACTTCTATTGTTGCAGTAATAATTGTATTATCAGTTGCATTTTTGCATATGGTATTTGTTTAATCATTACATTTAATCAGTCAGGGCCCCAATATTAACTTTAGTGTGGTCTACAGCAAAGAAGTTAGCAACTCTTAAATAAAATGTCTGTTATATAGCATTGACATTGCATGGCTGTGTTATGAATACACTTGCACCACATGTCTTTGTTGTTCTGCCTCCTTGTTTGCTGAATTTATTGCTCAGTGATATCATCACTTTAGTAAACATAAGAACTGTATTATACTAACCAGTATACCATCTAGTGTAGATACTAAAGTGAAGGAATATTTTAAGCTATTTTCCCTGGATATACTGGCGTGTCTAAAGTCACAATGAGCTAACACTGGAATTCAATGTGTGGTTTTCATCAGGAACAAATCCTCCTCTGGATTGTGGTATTTGCAAGTTGAATAATAGCTTTTATATGACTCTTGAGCATAGCCCCATTTTTTTTTTTGTTTAATGTAGACACCATAAGGTGGATAAAAAGTGTGTGGATCTCTGGGGTGGTACAGGGTTAAGGTTGTTATCCTGAATGACATGTACCATTCGTGGAGAGCAAGTTTGAAATTCAGATTCGATCTAATAATTCATGTATTGAATTCAAAATGGTTTGAACTTTAGTCACAGTGTAAGTAAGTGTTATTCCTTGACTGATGTTAGAAGTCACAAATGGCCTATTACTGTGCCACCCACACTTCTCTAAAACTCTTTTTATCTAGGGCAATGCTATAATTTTTATTTTTATTTTAAAAAGCTCCTAATCCCCCAAAAATGGTAAATTTCGGGGGACCACTGCAAATGTAAGTATCTACTTATAACTAGGGGATTGCAGCAGATATCTCCAATATCTGCTTCGATTCCACTGTTCTCATAAGCAGTAGCTATTTTTTTGTGTTTTAACAAGTTCTGAAAATCAAAGCTTTTCAGAACATGTGTCTGACAGCTAATGTCATCTGAAGATGGCATTAGCTATTGAAGCTTATGGGGAGAACATTGCGATAGAGGGATCTTCGGATCCCTCACAACATCTTACCTGTTCTCCCCTCCGGTGACTATTGCAAAGATGGCCACTTTGCGATAGTGACCATAGAAAAGAGAGGTGTTCACCAGGACAGTTATCGTGACCTTTATTCCGGCAGAACATTTTTCATAAACGGCACAATCATTTTCATTCCTTATTGCAATGATCTTGCTAAAAAAACGGTTATTGTTAAATATGCCCCTTTGTGATCCAATTTATATTTTACCTTACGGAAATATACTGAGCCGCCTTCTACTTTCAAAGTATTTCCTGAGTACGTTATATACGATGGTGTCCAAATTACAGACAAAAACCATACATCTTTACAATTATTGCCATGTTTATAGATCTTAGGGGGCAGATATAAGTGACTCGGGTAGGATGTGGAGTTGGGTACGAGACTGTAGAGTGCAGAGGTTATTTGTTGTATTTAGAAACCTTTAGCCTTCTTTTGTATGTATATATTATGTGGTATGTGCTGTTAGCTACAGCGGTAAGAATTCTACTCTTTGCAAGTTTAGCCTTAAGCTGGCTACACACTACGGGGTTTTCATCCAATTATTGTGCCGATCACTCGTTAAACGACCGTTTGGTAAGATATCGCATTCGTGTGTAAGCTCCCAAGATCATGTTTTATTTTGCCAAAGAGCATCGTATCGTTTGGTTTCAAGTTATAAACTTTCTAAAAATCACGATCAATGATGGAACAGTGTCGGGCAAATGTGGATGTGTTTTAAAATTCTCAGGGTTTGTGCACACGCTGCTAAAGTGCTCTGCGTGCGCGCTGCGGGCTGTGCGCACGTGCTGCGGGATTTGCTCGGCATCGATCATAGTGATTTTTAGTCCGTTTATAAAATCAAATTAAACAATACGATCTGCTTTGGTACCATAAATCATGATCATGTGAGTAGACACATTAATACCATATTGGACCTAATGGCTGTTTATCACTTGATTAGCACAGTAGTTGGGTGAAAAACCTGCAGTGTGTACCCAGCCTTAGAGGGGATCTACTAAAGGTCAGTATATTTTTGTGAGTAACAGATCTGTTTACTAATCTGCCCCCCCCCCCCCCCCCCCCCCTCATTCTCTGATTAAATACAGAACAGGGATATCTATGAACAATCAACTCACTATACCCATTTATTTATATATTTAATCTACCACCCATTAATTTTAATGGAGTCTCTATATTGCGCTCACACTAACTAAACTACTTAGATTTTTAAAACATGAAAAAAAATCAACAAAAAAACTATGGAAATTGCTACAAGTTGCAAGAATGTGAAATAAAATCAATGCTTAACTTATTGGGTAGTTGGGACAATGAATTTGTTTTTTGTTTTTTTGCCAGTTTGTAGCTGTTTTGATTGAATTTAAGAAAGGTGGGAAAGTTAACCTTTGGTAGATACTCCTCCCCATAAGTGAATGATTATATGGGACTGCTGCATTGCAGGTTTAAAGGAGGTCAACACAGTTTAATGTAATTAAAATTACTTGTGTGGCAGAACATAAGTAGTTAGGCTGGGTAATACACTGCAGAAAATTTCTCCTGATGCGATATCGTTAGCGACTTTACCAGTAACAACAAAAAAAATAAAGTCCCAATTAGCATGCCGACTCGTGTGTGCACACTATACACATTTTACAAGATTTACCTTCAAATCTGTGCTCTTCATCTGTTATAACCATGATAAGATCAATGGACACTGGCGGTCGTGAGTGCATACATACTGCAGAATTGGAACAATATCATTGAACGAGATTTTTAGGTGGGTATTCAATTGTTAGCTAGATCCCCGAAAAACGAGCGCTCGAAAAATATTACAGTTAATACGGTAATATGCGCGTAAATACCGTTAATATGGTAATTTACTCGCTGGATTTCGAGCTGCGAGATGAAATTCAGCGAGTAATTACCGTATTAACGGTAATATTTTTCGAGCACTCATTTTTCCGCGGACACGCCGAACAATTGAATACGCCCTTTAAAATCCAAAAAATCTAATTAAATGAGACGATGTGCTTTGGAACGATAATTGTTGGAGCGTACACACTAATTTCGGACCGAACGGCCGTTTATCGTGCAATTAGCTCGATAATCGGCTGAAAAACCTATAGGGTGTACCCAGCCTTACTCAACGAGCAATCAGTTAATCTCTTGTGATAGCGTGGCTAAAATAGATAAAAATGATGGTGGGATGTATATGTGAGGTTGTGATTGGTCCTCCTGCTGGATTGTAAGGGGAGCGGCGGAGCGGAGCGGCCCCCAGGGGGCGTGAAGTGCACCACTACCCCTTAATAGGTGGTACAGCAGCTTTAAGTGACACATTTTTATTTATGATCTTTTAGCCCAGCAGCATTTATTAGAACATATGACTTGTCCTGTCCACTGCAATCTAACCTGGACCTAAATCAGCTATACGGTGGCACAAGGGCATGCAAGGCTTTGTCTCCCGCTTACATCTTATATATGCCGCGGGCACTGCCATGTGACTGAGGATATGCTAAGGATCTGTCAAAGTAATTTATTAAATGACGCAAACAAGTCTGACCTTGTGAGAATCTGGTCAATAACGATTTCTTCACTCATTAGATTACATCATATAATCATTTAACTGTGTTAACTCGGTTGTGTGACCAATTGAGTTTAAGATTTCATGTAACCAGTGAATACTTCTACACATGGTTTGTTCCTGCTTCATGCATAGTGGTAGTACAAACAAGGTAAACATGGTTCACATAACACAAGTAGAACTCAGGTGTAGGAGTGGGTGAGGCGTTTGAACTGTATTCTATAGGGGTTGGGGAGTCAGTGGAAGGATTGGCAGAAGCAGAGCTGTGTGTGTGAGAGAACAATCTTGCCGCAGCGTTAAGGAGAGATTGAAGAGTAGAGAAGCCAGTGAAGGGAGCTCAGGAGGAGGTTGCAATAGTTGAGTTGAGATGATGAGAGAGTAGACTAATGTATTTTTTACATCAAGGGAGAAGGGTCTAATCCTGGTGATGGTCTGGAGATGGAAGCCACAGGAGATGGATCTGATTGGGGGAGTGAATGAGAGAGTAGTAACGGTTGACGCCCAGGCAGAGGAATTGAGGAACTGAGGTCTGGTGTTGTCAACGCTGAGGGAGGGGAGGGATGGTGGTTGCTTTGGTTTAGTCCAAAGTTTCCACCTAAATGCAATGTTGGTAAATGAACCTGAAATATTTCTGAGCACCAACAAAATGTAACATAACAGAACAATGCATAATTGTGTTTTTTCATAAAATCAAGTCTATATAAATGGGAAATAATGTTTAGGGCTTTTATCGTTTTTAGTTGTCCGCAATATTAACCTCATGTAATCTTTGTTATATAAAGTATACTTGCCAATTCTCCCCCATCTGCCCACTTCCTAGTGAAGTGGACGGATTTTGAGCTTCCATGATGCGATTCTCCGGGAATCGCATCATTTTGACCTGCCCATCTGACACGTTTGCGTCATTACATCACAGGGGCGGGGCCAAAATGATGCAATTGCCCTCCACCCCTGCCCACCTGACACTCCCGGAGGCCTGGAAAGGTTGGCAACTACGGTATAAAGCCTAGTTGAATGCTGTTTTTTGTTTTTTGTTTTTTTTAATATATATTTTAAAAATACAAGACTTGTTCAAAGGGATACCTATATTCATTGCCAGATATACATCTGTTTGACTGTAGCTTGTGTTCTCTTGTTGCCCCATGGTTCAACTTACACTAGTGTTAGTAAATAAACCCCACTAAGAGCTTTGTAAATACTATTTATAGAAATAATCACAATCTACATTTTACCACCCGCGCCATTGTTTTAGAAACGTAAAATTGAGTTGCAAGTCTTTAATACGTGCTCCTGTTTGATTTCTCTAAACATTCTTTTTTTTTTTTTTTGTCAAGTAGTTTTTTTGAAATTAGTCCAGTTATTTGTGTCCTGTGCTGACTGGATCCGGTGTATTGTGTAACTGGAGGTCAATACACTCCACTGTGGCCACTAACCATATGTCTACAGACCTGTGTCAGAAACACAAAAGACAGTTTATATCACAGGATGGTAATACTGCTTTTGAGATGTTTCAAAATCCTGATAGTGGATTTTAAGTGATGTTTATCAGGGGCGCACGGAGGAATGTCGGGGGGGGAGGGGGGTTTCTCCCCGCCGACCGAAAAAAAGAAAAACAAAAAAAAAAAAAAACACTCTTCCGTTTCGCCAGCGCTGTCCTATACAGCAGCCGCGGCGCTGTCTAAGAAGCGTCTGCAGCGGTGCTGTATACCATACAGCACCTCCGCGGACGCTTCTTTGACAGTGCCGCGGCTGCTGTATAGGACAGTGGCCACTTAGCGCAGGGGGGGGGGTTTCTAGAGACTCAGAAACCCCCCTGCGTGCGCCACTGTTTATTATCAATGAAAGGCTGAAATGTACAAAGCAGTACATTCTACAAGCTAGAATCTAATTGGCTGATATAGACAACATCTCCTCTTTTTTGAACCCCGAGTTTAGTAAATATACCCCTTGGTTTAGTTTGGAAATATAACCGTTTTGTGAACATCCATCCTACAGTTCAACTATTAGTCCTGGACAGTTGTACTTTAGCAGTTGGCAGTGAAATAAAGCTCATCAGGTACGTGAAAGATTTGTGTCGGAACTCAAATTGGATACATGACATTATACACTATAATTATCAGTGTTTGGGGAAATTTTAGAGTAGATTTTCTGTATATGTATATGTGTTTATAGTTTCCCGATTCTAATCCTTCCCAGTTGCTTAATTGCCACTCATCATTCCTTTACTCGCTCTCCTTTCCTGTCTCTTGTACTCTTCTTGTCCCTTTTCCCTTCTCTTGCTCTCTTTCTTTTTTGTGGTATAGTGGGGGCAGCCATGATCTGACAGGTCTGTTCCTTCTGGGCTGCCAGTAGGGGCCATGCACTGTGGTAATAGGTAGCACAACCCCTACAATCACACAGACTGAGAAAAGAGGGTGGGATTCCTGTGTCCGCCCCCCCCCCCCCCCCTTTTTTTTTTTTTTTCTTTTTTTTTTTAAAAAAGCTCTCTACTGGTGTCGCTGGGCACTGCTGTCCATGGTGTCGCTGGGCACTGCTGTCCATTGTGTCGCTGGGCACTGCAGCCCATTGTGTCGCTGGGCACTGCTGCCCATGGTGTCGCTGAGTACTGCTGTCCATGGTGTGGTTACTGGAGGTAGTGATCCGAGCATAGGGGTGGTTTCTGGGCAACTGGAAACTCTCCTAAGTGTGTGTGTCTGAAAGAGGTGGATTTTATAGGCTATTCTTTCCCTTTAGCCCTTCTATAACATCTGAAGCCAGCAGCAGATCACATAGGCCACAAGAGAAGCTTAATTGTGTCCCTCTTCTTTATACAGCATTGTATAGGGTACATATTCACAAAAAGAATGTGATTCCATTAACTATATTAGACCCAAACCTACATATGTGATAATATTACATGGGACCTGTGAACTTTAGTTTAGATCCAGCAGTGTCCTTCCTACTGCGAATAACGTTGTTTAGTTTGGTAACAGACTTTGCTGTGCAGCCTTGAGACACGGACCACCCCCATTGTGTCATCACCTCTGTTATACTTCTGTGAACGAACACCTACAATCTAACAATACAAGGTACTTTTATCAGGATCGTCCCTGTGAGTGTGGATTTATTTGTTTTATGTAATCAATGGCTATAGATGGATAAAAGAAATTGAAAGATGGCCCATTCATTTGAATTATCCTTAAATCCTGCATTATTTTGACAGCCATGATGATCTGAATTTCTTTTCATTAAATGTAACCCCTTTCACAGGGTTCAGTGCATACTGGCAGCACTACCACCGCACACAAAAGGGGTTTAGGGAGAGTACATATAGCACTGCTGGAAATATACAATATGTCATTCAGAGACCAGTCCTGTCCAAGCACTTGTAAACATGTGCCACTCATCTGGGGTTATGTCTGACGCTTGTGCTACCTGGTCATTAGAATGCTCAGCCAGAATGGCGATATTCTCAAGTTTACTTTTAGGGTATTTCAAGTACCCATTTGCTGTGGTATCCTGGAGGGGCTGACAGCCCCTCTTCCTTTTTTTTTCTTTATGTGCCTCATATATAATATATTCCGTCTTCTATGCAGGCTTTGTGTGTAAAACCATCCAGCAGCAAGCTAAGGTTTCTGTCCTTGAATCTCACAAAAGCCTTTTGTTACTTTGTCACTAAATGGATTGTTGTTTTAGGATACGTTGAATGATACATTGAATGTGGTTGAAACATTTTGGCATCCGATTTCTCCAGACTCTGGTGCTGGAAGTGCCTGTTGAGTTGCAGCACATTTATTATGCTGGAGAGATAGGCCATGTTTTCTGGAAGTCTCCAATTGGAAGACACACCTTCAACAACGTTATAGTTTTGTCAGCTAGAGACAGCAACTCCTGTATCTTTATCAAAGTGTAGCTATGTAGAAATGTTCTTTTACTTGTGTTTTTGGTGCCTTCTTCATTCTACTCTCTAGAAGTCTTTGGTCTGATGTAATTGACACACACAACGGATGTGCTTAGTAATACATCATGACACTGTATAGGCGTTTTACAGGTAACCTATTTCCCACTAGAGGATTTAATATTGGTTTTCCTTGTGTGCAAAACTGTTAGTTGTCGACTTGAACCATGTTGGAGCCATGTTTATTTTCTGACATAGTGAATAAACTTGTGATACGTGATTGTTTTATAGACTTGTTCTTTTCACTTTCATTTGAAGTGTATGTCATAGTTGTCATTGACCAGAACTTTGAAAACATAGTTTGGATACCAAAATCTTTATTACTCCTATAATTTCCATATGTTTAATATTATGAGCTGAATGTGCAGTTGACAATATATTTAGGAGTATGTGTGTTTGAAAGACTGGACAGGTGAAGCCAATGGAAATAAACAGATGAAGACAAGATGAGGGTCACAGCAAATGGTATGTGTGACAGGAACATGTACTCAACCTTATCACCCAATACAGTTGTGTGTGTGTGTGTGTGTGTGTGTGTGTGTGTGTGTGTGTGTATATATATATATATATATATATATATATATATATATATATATATATATATATATATATATATATATATATATATATATATATAGTGGAAAGAGCCCGCTACTGCAGAAGCACACACGAACAACAACTTCCTTTTCATGGTGCTTTATTGTCAGGATGGTAAATGTTTGACACCATATACTTGTACAGCAATCATGGAGACCCTAAACACTAGCTATACATAGTCCAGCTCTCTCTCAGGACCAGCCAGCTCACCCAGCGTTGGTCTCCTTGAACAAATGAAACAAACAAGCTTTTATACATGATGCTCCTCCCCCAGCCTTAGATTGATGGACAGGTGACACACCCACCTTCTCTTTAAAAGAAAACACCCATCACTGCCTCTGTTTGCACAACCAGACACGCCCTGTCTGTTTGCTGAGAGGAAGGATTTCAGATCATGTAAGTTTAACCAAATTTAAACTATTGCTTTTCATACATAAGTCTTCACTCTAGGTGCATTACTGCACCAATGTTTTACTCTACTTCCCTGCTTTCTCTGTATATTGCCAGCTAAATGCCTCCTTTTGTTACATTATATATATATATATATATATATATATATATATATATATATATATATATATATATATATATATATATAATAATTTCTGCTGCAGACATGTTGGTTGGTGAAGTAGAGACCCTGGTCAGAGGGTCACACTCGGAGAAGTGTAAATAATTGGAATTCCAACCTGCAGGTTTTTTTTCACTACAACAGTGTAGTGTGCAGATCTTTTGAAGGTTGGATGCTCTTGAAGTATATTGTGTTGCCGAACACTGACGTACTGAATTATTAAGTACTCCATTCTTATTACAAGTTTGTTTAAAATTCATTTCACACAACATATTGAAGAAGTTGTGTGTGTGTGTGTGTGTATAGACTAGAGATGAGTGAAGTTCCTGTAACATTTCATTAGAATAGAGTTTTGTGTTGGATACCGACCTACTAAAGTCACACAGATAAAAACACAAATCTTAAGCTTGTACCGCAGTGATTACTTTGGATTTGTCCTTAGTACAAACAATACATGGGAGGAAATACAAACATTTTAAGATGACATAAGTCCTATGTGACACAGAATTTAGACATGAGACCACTTACTAATTGGACATAGACTGGTATCTAATTAGCAGATTAGAAAGAGAGGCGAAAATATTTCAAGAATATTTTTTTTCATAAAGAGATGTCTTCTGTCTTGTAAACTTTCCATATTTCTGTTATGTGTTTTGGATTTTCGTTTTGCTTTGTTTTTGTAGTGACATCTATGCTGCGGTCAGTTACTATTCACAGTCTGGTCAAGTTAAGTCTATAATAATAGTATTGCTAGTGTGTGTTACTTGATTCCAGTTGATTCTACATTGATGGGTAAATATAAGACACTCTTGCCTGTAGACTACTAGCTCTAATGTTGACTTACAACTATGAAGCTAAATAGGGTAATTATTGGGTATAGCTTCAATACTGTAGAACCAAACAGGACTCTAGCAAAGGCTTAGTGCAGCGCACCAGATCATCTGCAATAGAAACCCTTCCAACATCCTGGCCAATGTACAGTACTCTAACCTGGTGATGACACCGTGGTATCACTTGTGTACCTTAGAGCAAATGTGTTCTAAATGCTTTTCAAATGGATGGCAATAAGTGAGAACTGCTGGCTTAGCATTCAATCGTTATCTGCATAATTTGCTTACATCTGCTCTGTGATGATTCTTCATTGGACAGCACACATTGGCTGGCATAGAACCCAGTCGCCCTATTCTACCAGCGGTTTTTCTCTTGGGTCCAGTAGGCACGAAGTGATTAATACGTTCAGCTGGACAAAGCAGGGTGATGTTTGACGAACTATTTTGATGACGTAGAAGAACACACTGTTCTGCAGCCAGTGTACTCTCATAGTGTAGTCTAAGGGAACCACAAAAAATGAAGTGAGTTCAAACCAGACTCCAATAAGATGTACCAGGTTTGTTCTGGAGGGTCGGCTCTGCACACATCGAGTTAGTGTATAGTCAAATACAATTTGTAATAAATAGATTTGATTTTATTTTTTTAAGGAGATATATATATATATTTATTTGTTTGGAATAAAATCTATTGTGGGATACTGTATCTTTGCCTATATATCATTTTATAACCTGGGATACTATAAAACTCATAGTGATCATCTTTCAAACTGGTAATTTCTCAACTTGCCTATGGTGGATATTATTTAAATAAATACCTGTTGCTTAGTATACATGAATGGGCATGCTAACTGTTGGTTTATATAATTTAATTACTATCCTTTTCCGTACTATAGAATCAGAATGAAATAAATAGTTTCAGTGTATTGATTTGGGTAGCATGAAGGAAAATAGATATAACTTATCTACTGACATACATTGATTTTCTCAGCGTTTGTAAAAAGCTGTGCCAGGAAAATATACCATTGTATGTTGGTTTCCTATTCTTTGACCTTTATGATCCCTTTTAGAGAATCAATTTAGGGTTCCAATCTCATGCAGGATATGTATATCCGCTCAACATTTCTCTACAAGTGCGTTTATTCCTTTTGTAACAAGGTTATTTTAAATGACAATTAACTTGACTCTAAACCTGTACCAGTGGATAGACAAGGAGATTCAGGGAAACCTTGCAAGTGGTGTCATTTGTAATTCGGTGTATATATAAAGAGATCATTGTGATCATCCCCTGCTCTAGAAGTATGATTTAGGCTTGATGCACGTGATGCTGTGTATGGTAAGGTCTTGGACGTACTGATCAGTTCATGATGTATTAAATAACCGCACCATATCTATATGTGACCCCTCAGTTTTTGACCAATCTCTGGCCACAACAGCCACATGGGCGAATGACTGGATCTGGAGCAGTTTGGCCACAAGAGTCAAATGCCATAGGACCAGTACTTCAAGTATTGCACCGACACATGGCCTGATGTAGGAACATGGTTTTCATGATCAAATCTAGTAGTAGTCTGTGCTTTAAATCTATATTTACATTTTGACTATAGCTTTGTGTTCTAGTTTACTAACTTTATATCACTCAGCTTGAGTGTTTGTTTTGTATGAGAATGTGTACTCCTAATTAGAATATTGAGGACATGTAGTATTGTTTTTATAAGTTAAAAATAAAAAGTATGAATTTAGAATCAGGGCCAGACTGGCCATTGGGCACTTCTGGCAAATGGTGGAGGATTATTTTGCTGACACCATCCAAATAGACATGTCAGACAGTCCATATTGTTACTGGCAGGAAAAAAAGGCAGTTTGGAAGCCCCTGTACAAAGTCAAACTGGCTCTATTTTACCTGAGTTGTCCCCCCTCCAGTATGTACTCTGAAAGAGTTTTTAGTGCAGCGGGGAACCTGGTCAGTGAGCGGCGAAGGAGGTTGCTTCCTCACAACGTTGAAAAAATGATGTTTATAAAAATGAATAATCAATTCCTCAATGAAGTACAGCACTGCCCTCCAGATAGTACAGAGGGACCTGTGATTGTGGAGTCCAGCGGGGACGAATTGATAATGTGTGAGGAGGAGGAAGTACACACTGTAGGGGGAGAGGAATCAGAGGTTGAGGATGAGGACGACATCTTGCCTCAGTAGAGCCTGTTTAGTTTGTACAGGGAGAGATGAATAGCTTTTTTGGTGTGGGGGCCCAAACAAACCAATCATTTCAGCCACAGTTGTTTGGTAGGCCCTGTCGCTGAAATGATTGGTTTGTTAAAGTGTGCATGTCCTATTTCAACAACATAAGGGTGGGTGGGAGGGCCCAAGGACAATTCCATCTTGCAACTATTTTTTGGGCATTATGTGACCATTCAACAGTCGTTTACCATGTTCAAAAAGTAAAAGAAAATGCCAACAAATTCCATAAATTAAATCTAAAGTTAAATGCCCTGTCATTATTTAAAACAAGAGGTTTTGACGTGCTAGAATTAGTGTAGTGTTAAGATGTTATAAACACTAGACTTGGAACTTGGAGGAGGTATTGTGGCCCCGGTATCAAAATGGGTACCGGGGCCACCCCACTACGCAGTCCAGATACATTTATTGGTGCGAATCATACAAGTTCAGGGTTTTTAATTTATATTGTGGTGACCACTCCTCTACGCAGTCCAGGTACATTATTCTTTGCGATTCAGACCAGTTGATGGTTTTCTTATTATATTGTGGTGACCACTCCTCTACGCAGTCCAGATACATTTATTGGTGCGAATCATACAAGTTCAGGGTTTTTAATTTATATTGTGGTGACCCACTCCTCTACGCAGTCCAGATACATTTATTGGTGCGATTCAGACCAGTTGATGGTTTTCTTATTATATTGTGGGGACCACTCCACTACGCAGTCCAGAAAGATACCTCGTTGCAACGTTTTGGACTAATAACTATATTGTGAGGTGTTCAGAATACACTGTAAATTAGTGGAAATGATTGTTATTGAATATTATTGAGGTTAATAATAGCGTAGGAGTTAAAATAAGCCCAAAAACTTGATTTTTGAACTTTTTATGCTTTTTTGAAAAAAAATCCAAAACCTTAAATCCGAACCAAAACCTTTCGGCAGGTGTTTTGTGAAACAAATCCGAACCCAAAACATCGCGAAAATCCGGATCCAAAACACGAGACACCAAAAGTCGCCGGTGCACATCCCTAGTTCAAATGATCGTTCAATAGTTATGTTTTTTCTGATATATTTGTTAGTTTTATTTCATGTGGAATGATTCATGAAAATTCTGCCATTACTATTTAATTGAGGGAAAAGGGTACCTGTTACCTATATGTGTGTAAGTATTCTGTTGTTGCTATTTTGTGGGAGATTTGAAAAAAGAAAAACATTGGTTTCCTACAGTGGCACCTGTATAATTGGTAGTATTGCTGTAGTATGGGGTGGCGTGGTGGTGGCATTGTTGTAGTTTGGGGCTTAGTATTGCTAATAAGTATGATAGGGTATTGTTGTAATGTATGGATGATGCCGTTTGCTGTAATGTGGGGGCTGATGCTGGTTGCTGTAATGTGGGGGATGATGCTGGTTGCTGTAATGTGGGGGCTGATGCTGGTTGCTGTAATGTGGGTGGGTATCGATGTAGTATGAGTGTGTGTGGGGGGTTATTTATTGCTGTAATTTGGGTACTAGTAATTTATTGTCATGATATTTATTGATGTAATATGAGTGCTAACAATATAATGTTGAGGGATATTAGGAGAAATAAATACCCCCCCCCCACACACACACACACTCATACTACATCATGTTGTACAGCACCAGCAACGCACGCTGCGCCAGCATCAGTGTGCAACAATATAGTGCATGGAGCCCACAACATGTGGGCCTGTGTGCTTTAAATGCCAGGGCTGATTTTTAGTCCCAGTCCGGCCCTGTTTAGAATTATATATCCCTACATGCATATCTTACTACAAAGTCCAATTGCAGATTTCATTAGCACCAAAGTAGTAATAGTGCACAATAGTGTCAGAGATGACCTTAATGGGTCCTTTCTCCTGAACTCCAGCTGCTATACCTTGTGGGTATCGATCGATAGAGAAACAGACAACTTCAGATGTTTAGGCTGAAAATGATTCTGATTCTGACCAGCCCTAAGTCAGAGTAGCTTTATTTATGCATAGTTTCACAGACAAAAGAAGATAAGGAATCCAAGGTTTCTGAAGGCATCCTGTTCAGGTCAGCAGTTTGTAGACAGGATGTACAGCAGGTGTCTTATCTCAGTCACGTAGGCCTCAAATGGGGGTCGTGGGCTCCCTGTACTGAAACTGCTGGATGTGCACATTCTTGAGAAGAGACATATTGAAGAAAAGATAAGAATGTGAGGCAAAGTTCATTAGGGAATAGTAATTATACAAAATGCATTACTTTAAGAAGTTCATAAAATGTATATCTCTCACATAAACCCCTCTTTTTATCATTTTTATAATTGCCCTGCCTATCCTTTTGGTGTGCATGAAGCACTCCTGCACCCGACCTACTTCATTCAATTCAATGGAACCTCTGATAGGCCCTTAGAGGATGGTAAAGATACATTCAATCAGGTCTATGGTTCATGTACACCTAATTCTTAAAAATAATAAAAAAAGAAAATGGGAAAGACTGAGGGGGGGAGAGTACAAAAGAGCCTTAAAGCTCAGAGAGTGCAAGATAAACATCTGATACCGGTTTGGGCTTTACATGTCTTTTAAGAGACTTTTTATTCAGAATGAGATCATTTTTGCACCTTTTCAAACAGCATTGGAAAAAACATAAGCTTAGTTTAAAAATGACATATAGCAACAACAATAAAGCGAATATCTTAGCTATCCATATTAAAATGCCTGAAATCCATGCGAAAATACCTTTGCCCCAATTACTAGGATTTAACCATGAGAAGGCTGATGTCCACCAGCCATCATTAACCGTATCGGGGTCAAAATTCTCTTTCCTGAATTTCTCCTTCATTTCCTTGGCTTCTGTCATGTACCTGTCTATTACTTCTTCTGGATTATCAGTGTCATTTGTTACAAAGTTACAACAATGTGTTCCGTATTCTGTTTCTAGGGTTAAACAGTACCCTCCTGACTGAGCAGTGATGTAGTCTAATACAAGTTGATGTTGTATTAACTGGGTTTTCATCGCCTGCAGTTCTTTTCCAACATACCTAAAGGATTTGTCATAAATTTCCGTTATGTTATCTAAAAGTCCTGCAACCTTTAATATCATATTATAGTTTGCCATGTACCCCCATGTCCCTATTGAAATGATGTTACCAAATCCAATACCCACATTGTGCCCTTTGGACTTTGCTATGAGAGGGATATGTTCAGTATCTATTGTCTTAATTTCCCTTTTTTCAAGCCTATGGTCCTTTTTATTCCTGAATACTCCTCTGAGGTCATCATGGGTCATGACATAGAATTCAGGAACCAATCTGGCCAAGTAGCATACCCCTATGGAATTTGGGGGGAGCCACCTGTAGGCATTGCGTCCACATACATAATAAACATCATCTGGTAAAAGGTAGGGGATATCATAAAACAGGCAATATGTAGATACCTGTTGTCCTAAGTGACATGAAGTGTCATTTTCTGCTCTGTCATTGTCAAAGGCAGGCAGTGTGCCGTTCCAGGTGAGATTATATTTGTCATATTGACATTTTATACACTCCTGACTCTTTAATAAAATAGTACCTTTTCCGGATTCCATCTTCACTGTTTGGTTGCATTCAGAATTACAGTGTGATAGATAAGGTTGGGTGAAATTCACTATAACTTGACAGCGTGATTTAGGGACAGACCCTAAAGGGAAACTCTTATTTTGGTAACTAATGCGTATTTGGCCATATGGGGTCCATATTGACTCATTTATAGCCCTATTGGATTCTATTCCCTTATTGAAACAATATTTTGGTCTGACTCCATTCGTGCCTAGTTTTACTACTGGGTATCTGGTGGTTTTATACTTGTGGCTGACCATGCGTCCACATGAGAAGTTTCCCTCTCTCATTTTAGTCAGCTCTTCGCTACTCAAAGGTATGGGAACCAGGGCTATATTTTTACTGATGGTAGGAGTACGAGAACATACCCAGCAGTTGCTGGTATTGGTTATTTGACTGATGGCGTTGTGCAAGTGTGCTATAACATTTTCTGGTTCTTCTAAATTAGAAAAGGCTGTAGGGAAACATAGAAAAAGAACAATTCTTAACAGGACCTTACTCCCCTTCATGGTTTATCCTGGGTCACCGTAGCCTTTTTACAGTGGCTGGCGTGTATCCAAGGATCCTTTCCTTCAAGTTTCACGGAAGTGGGTGTAGTCAACAGAACTTGATATGGCCCCTCAAATCGTGGTTCCAGAGACCTCCTCACGTGTCTTTTTACGAAGACGTAATCTCCTGGCACCAGGGCATGTGTTCCAGTGCAATCCTCTGGATCTGGGATTGAAGAGAAAACTCGAGAATGTATGTTAGTGAGGGACTTCTGTAGTTCTTTCACATAACTAGTCAGTTCACCTTGGTGTTTCACTAGAGATTGTGGAAAATAACACCCTGTCTTTGGCGGCCCCCCAAACAGTATTTCATAGGGGCTCAGCTTGTGTTTCTTATTAGGTGTTGTCCTGACTGAGTATAGGGCGAGGGGAAGGCATTGCAGCCAGGGCATCCCTGTGCTTTTCATGGCTTTCTGTATTTTGAGCTTGAGAGTGCCATTTAGCCTTTCTACCTTGCCACTACTCTGCGGGTGGTAGGGGGTATGGAATGCTTGAGCAATCCCCAAGTCTGACATGATAGATGTCATCACTTCTCCTGTAAAAGTAGTACCTCTGTCTGATTCAATCACCTCTGGAACCCCGTATCTACATACTACCTCAGATAGCAGCTTCTTGGCTGTGTTTTTTGCTGTGGCTTTGGATATCTCCCAAGCTTCTGGCCAATTAGAGAATAGGTCAGTAGCTACTAGGACATATTCATATATTCCACATTTGGGTAGCTGAATGTAATCTATCTGTATGCGCTGAAAGGGGTAGAGGGGTTTAGGTGTCACCCTGGGAGGTACTGTTACTGTATGACCAGGGTTGTGTGTGTTACAGATGGCGCAGGCCTTTACCAGATTACTGGCAGCTGTGCTGAAGCCTGGCGCGATCCAGTGTCTGAATACAGTGTTAATTATTGCGTCTTTTGAGACATGGGAAGGCCCATGCACTAGAGCAGCCAGTGTAGGAAAAAGGACTCTAGGGAGACAGTGTCTGTCTGTTGTGGCCCATATGCCCTCTATGTGTTCCGCCCCCCTCTTTTTCCACTCCTCTCTTTCAGATACTGCTGCTTGCTTTTGTAGGATTTTTAGCATTTCCAGATCTATAGGGAGGGTGGGGGGTGTTGTGGACACTAAATAGTGTTGTACTAGCGGTAAGTCTGCTGCAGCTCTTGCAGCCTGGTCTGCTAGTCTGTTTCCTCTTACTTCCATAGTCTGCTCTCTGGTGTGTGCTTTTACCTTTATGACTGCCACTTCCTTGGGCAGTTCTAATGCAGCAAACAACCTCAAAATGATTTCTGCATTTTTAATGGGTTTACCATTAGAGGCCATAAAGTGTCTGTTCTTCCAAATACTTTGATAGTCATGTGCAACCCCAAAGGCATATCTGGAGTCAGTGTAAATGTTAGCTGTTCTCCATTCTGCATACTGACATGCACTTATAAGTGCTTCTAATTCAGCTTGTTGTGCAGATTGACTTGGTGGGAGGGGTTGCTGGAGTACAATATCTGTTTCTGTTGTAACTGCATAACCTGTTTTGGGAGAGCCCTCCTCATAGTACCTAGACCCATCTACAAACAGGAGTAAATCAGGGTTGCTAAGAGATGTCTCTTTAACATCCCCGGGAGGTTTAGTTTCCAGATCCATTAAGGCTAGGCAGTCATGATCACAGAAAAAAGTTTTTAGTTGTGTTTCCTGTTTTGTCACAGTCTCAACACTCTCTGTATTGTCTGTGTCTTCAGCGTCTATACTGTTACTCCCCTCTTTTATATCCATGCAACTTGGGAACAATGTTGCTGGATTTAAAACTGTGCATCTTTTTAGTGTAACGTTTGAGGGTGTCAGTAGTGCTACTTCATATTTAGTTAATCTAGCCGCTGAGATGTGTTTTGTTCTAGCTTGATTCAGTATTTCCATGACTGAGTGTGGTACCTGAATGGTGAGAGGGTGATCCAGCACTATGTCTGCAACTTTTTGTAGCAATAAAGCGGCTGCTGCTACTGCTTTTATACATGTTGGGGCTCCCACTATGACGGGGTCTAATTTTTGTGAGTAGTACCCCAATGGTCTTTGTCTACTCCCATGTTCTTGTGTTAGTACGCCATGAGCGTGCCCTTCTTGTTCATGGCAGAACAAGTTAAACGGTAGTTCATAGTTAGGGAGCCCAAGGGCTGGGGCGCTTGTGATTAAATCTTTGATCAGCTCAAAAGCTGCTTTTTGTTCAGCTGTTGACCAAAACATATTGCAACTTCTATACATTGGAAGTTGGATCAATGCAATCTGGATTGCCTAAATGGTCTTTTTTTGCTGGAGATCTGTGAAGAAAAAAACTTTTGCATAAAGATTAACATTTATTCACTAGGAATTACAGTAACTGTTATTAATTCACGTTGAACAGCTGCTAATACGACACTTGCTTAAAAGTTTCTCTTTGTAGCTTTAACTGTGACGCTATGCCTTCCATGCAATGAAAAACTGATTTCCTCAAAAAGGCAGTCCCCAATATCACAAACAGGGAATGTCAAAGTGACGAGACCTGGTCGAGTGTTCAAAGCCACTCCTTTCTCATCATCTCTTTGTAAACCAAATATTCACACATATTTCCAGATTCTGTGATTTCCATGTTTAAAGTACAAATATATATTCACAATTCTCGCTCACAGACGACATTTTATCTCGTAACAATTCTTTATGGGCATAACAAACCCTCCTGATTTCTGAGAACATTTATCAGCGCCATTTTACACAGATAAAAACAGCTTGTAATATATCTCCATGTAAAGCTCACTCCCACAATTCTCAACTTCATTAAAGAGAAAGCTATTTTTCTCAAAAAAAAAATTACTTTGTTCAAATATAGAAACGGCTTGTTGGACCCCAGCCAACTTTGTTCTGAAACCAGTAATAGTGATAATGTACATTATTTACAGTCTTGTGACGGACCAAAGACTTTAAAACTTCTTTTGCATCTCTTCAAAAACATTACATTTACAACTGTACAGCTTTTTCAACCTTGAAACATGTCTCTTGTAAAACGGTCAAGACAGACAAACACGGATCTCTCTCACACACAGTAAGAAGGAGATAAAACTCACATACAGAGAAAGAAAAATTAACTGCTATCTTCCAGCCTACTGCTGTGGAACTACAAGTCCCAGCATTAGATTAAATACACATTAGCTTCAACATGCTAATATCAATCAGCACTCAGGACATATTTTTCCTATTGAAAAATAGAAACATACTTGGAAGAACCATTTTATCAATGTTACATTGTCAGATAACAAAAAAACACAGAGTGCTTCTTATCTCAACACACTGAAATCTTTTACACAGAATAAGGGAGGGGCACATCTCACTCTTCAGCTGCGCAGCATTTAAACATACATTTTTAGTACACAACCTACTTGATTCATTGTTTTAGTCATTATATCATTTAGCTTGTGATACATTTTCTATTTCATCAGTGTCACTTAAATTTGTTAACTGTAACATATCACAGCAATCATTGTCATTCTCTAATTCTTCTGACATTTTACACCATGCAACACATCTGTCAAAATAACCTTTTTCTTTCAGTGTTTTCTCATTGTCTTTAATTAGTTGTTTAAAAAATGGAACCTTTAATATACCGGTTTTCAGACACCCCTGCAGCTTTGAACAGTTTTCTCATCCCTTTTGTGAAATCCTTGCCTTTATGCTTTCGCATATACTTTATGGGGTCTAGATCCCCGTACTTTTCGGATTTCTTTCCTGTCTTGGACCCTTTATTTCCCATAATGGGATTACCTTATGGTCCAATATATTTTGAATGAGAAAACTTTTATTTGTTCCTGTCTTGCTTTACAACAAGTTTGCAGCTGGTCTGCCTTTCTGAATGTTCCTGACTACTTTCATTAAAATCCATCAAAAAACACAATCACGTATACAATCAAGATTATTTGCAGGGTCAACTGTGTGATCTGACTGAGTTCTGTGGTGTTATTCATGTGTACAGATGTATCAGGTGTATGGCATAGAGAAGACAATATATCAATACATGTAACAATACAAGACAGATTACACACAAGTACCTTGATACTCTTAATAGTATCTGTTGCCAGAGTTCAGGGATCTCCGTCAATCAGACTGCAGTACCCTCGAGCTGGGATAATTCCCCCTCCACAGAGACAGCTCTAAGAGCAAAAATAAAGCTTTTTGCTCACCAGCGCTGGATTAACGTCTGTCTGTCTGGAAAGGGAGAACCCCGTTGTCGGGAGGTCTGATGTATTGGAGATCCCGGACGAGCCCCCACTGAAACTGTCAGAGATGACCTTAATGGGTCCTTTCTCCTGAACTCCAGCTGCTATACCTTGTGGGTATCGATCGATAGAGAAACAGACAACTTCAGATGTTTAGGCTGAAAATGATTCTGATTCTGACCAGCCCTAAGTCAGAGTAGCTTTATTTATGCATAGTTTCACAGACAAAAGAAGATAAGGAATCCAAGGTTTCTGAAGGCATCCTGTTCAGGTCAGCAGTTTGTAGACAGGATGTACAGCAGGTGTCTTATCTCAGTCACGTAGGCCTCAAATGGGGGTCGTGGGCTCCCTGTACTGAAACTGCTGGATGTGCACATTCTTGAGAAGAGACATATTGAAGAAAAGATAAGAATGTGAGGCAAAGTTCATTAGGGAATAGTAATTATACAAAATGCATTACTTTAAGAAGTTCATAAAATGTATATCTCTCACAATAGTATTACATGCTACAGTAATTTATTCTAAAGCCGTACTCCCAGGTATGTGAAAAATTAATGCTGCCCATGTATTCACCGGAAACAGTGCTCTACACAGACTATATATATATATATATATATATATATATATATATATATATATATTATTCACGCGCACACTCGTTTGTATGCTTTTATTTTTTGCGCGGGCATTACATGCAATCACATGGTTTAGAATGACAGCTATCGCAGAATTTGTAATAAACAAAATCACAGATGGGGCTTGATTGTGATGTCAATAATGGCCCCCAATAGCCTAGGCATTTGGCAGGAGCGCCGTGGTTAGGGGGCACGTAAAACGCTAAATGAGTAATATAATGCCTCCTTAGCACCCCTACACCGAGCGCCGGCCTCAGACATAGAGGAGAAGCAGATGACTGCTTCTTATCTGATAGCTGCTGCTGCGCTGTGTCTGTGATGGGCTGAGAACATATCACTTGGCTATGATGTTACCCCTCTGAGGAGTAGAGGATGCTGTCCTTACCTCCTGCCTGCTAAGGTAATAAACAGCTTGGGTGAGGGCACAGTGCTGAAGGTGGGGGGGGGGGGGAGGTTAACTTTTTTTTTTTGTGGGAGGCACTGCAAACATTTTAAAAGTTGATCTTACAGCACTTTTCTAGCTTCATGTTAATGTGTTTTTGCATTAATTGTGTTAATACCACAGTCTAATCCAGGACAGTTTAGCCCAGTTTCCTTTAGGAAATCTTTGTCATGCTGCCTTTTCAGTTTGTAATTAGGTGAAGGAGCACATTATGTTCGGTAACAAATGTTGAAAACATTCTGTGTGGCTTCTTAGATACACGTGGAAAGTGTGACCGTGACCTTGACATCTCGATCAGGAGAAGCTTTTGTCACACCATTGTTTCATTGTACAAGACTCCATGCACACAGGTCAAGAAAGAACAAGATAAATACATAAATCATCCTAGTGTTACATGGTACTTTAAGTTTATATTAAAGCTTAATTGGCAAGATTGTGACTGTTCGATTATATGCATGATGTCAGCTAAAACCTTTTACCGCACTGATGCTTAATAACCAGTTTTTACTTCAATCAATTACAGTAAATTTAAAACCAACATTATATCCCCCAGTCGTCATATCAACTGATGTCCATCTAGTCGTGCTTGCTAACTTATGGCAGTCGGCGTCCGTGAGTTGCCAGGGGCGGTGGGCGTGGGGGGGCAGGGTTCATAAAATCACGTCATTTTGGCCCCGCCACCATGACATAACGACAAACGTGGCATTTTACAGGGAATTGCGACGTTTTGGATTTAATTCTGCCCACTTCACTAGGAAGTGGGCAGATGCGGGAACCTCAGGTGCAGGCTGGCAAGTTTCAGCCCGGGGGGCGCACAGGCGGCCGCATCACATGACACGCGATGCGGCCGCGTCATCAATGACACGGCCGCATTGAGTGTCGTGATGCGGCCGCCTGTGCGCCGCTGGTAATATTAAGTTCATGTGGACGGCACCACTTGCAACCACAGGGGGGGGGGGGGGGGCAGGTGGCCCAAACAGCAGTTAGACTAAGCGGCCCGGGGGGTGCCCCCATGCCCCCCGGCCCAGCCTGCCACTGGGGAAGCTGCCATACTCTCCTGTAGTCCCACCTGGAATTCGGGTGTCACCTGGACATTCCGGGAGAATTGGCAAGTATGCATCTAGTGCTTCCATAGCGTAGTTTGAAAACACAGATCCCTGGGTCTGAAAATGAAAACCATAATTTCCAATAAGCCCCCAAGCCCATGTATTTCTCACATTCAGGAGCTTTGTGGCAACACTGCAAATTTCCTAACCACTGTCTGCTCCATTCACTTGTCTTTACTGTAAGTGAGCGCTTTGGGGGAGCCAAGATGACCTCCCGAACTTGAATAAAATGTCTCAACTCAGGAAAAGTCAAAAGTATTTCAAAAGGTGCCAGGTTAAGAGGCAGCTTAGGAGTGGTTTTGATAGTGGGGCGGACTAGTGGCCAAAGCTAAAGGTAAACTGAATACCCCTATTATCTTCTATAACTCTAGGGATGCCATACTGCTACCAAAAATCCTGAGTTTGACACAGCAATATTAGAAAGATTTGAATAAACCTTTACCCAGATATAGATTACATCAGTACACCAGTATATACTTAGGAATCCTGCAAGGTGGCATTTGGATAAAGTTGATTTGTTTTACCTGGAAAAAGTCCATCTGTAGGAGGGGTATGGGATGGCTCTATTGTTGTCTTCACAACATTTTTCCTCACTCAAGACAGGACATTGCCTTCCTAATAGCCTGAAAAGAAAAGTCTGGTGGACACCAGTATGCTCTTACCAGCTTGCACATACCTTCTGAACCAGATGAGGCAGACCATGTGCTGCCTCAGCTAGGCCTGGAAGGTGCACTCTTGGAGCAACAGGCCTACCTCATCCATCTCTCCAGAGGACTCCTGACCACAAATCCCTTCACCTTCCAGACTGCTTTTTTTTCTGCAGGGAACACAAACCTTACATTTTAACTAATTTTTGTGTGTTTACAATTTAGAAAAACAAAAACAAAACATTAATTTGTCGGTTGTCATATTTAAACCTGCTGCCCACTTGACAGCTTCGTCCACTCTGTTATTAAAGTCATGTACAGTCGTGTCTAGGCTTTATATTAAATAATAGCTACAGTGAAAGGGTTTCACTTAGGTCAGGTCTTGTGGCAAAAGTCTTATTCAAATGTTCCACACAGAGATGCATATATGTATGTCTGTCTAATTCACCTTCAGCTAGTCTCTTCTTTCCACACTTTGTGCATCTTGAGGCACACTTTGTACACCTTGCTCAGGAGACCTATGTAGTTTAGGCAGAACTTGGGAGGATAGATACCACATGCAATCTATAAAACTCCTGCTTAAAATCAGCAGCTTCTATAAGCATAAACACACAGCCTTTAGCTACCTTCGAGACTGTGTAGTGTGTGTACCCCTAATTCTGTCCATTGTCAAAAATGTCTTAGCCCCGTGGGTGAGACAGTATCTCAAGTGTTGGACCTTTGTCTGACATGGCTGTGATCCATCCTTTTTTTTTTTTTTTTTTTTTTTTCCAACCTCATGTCCTGTTACCGAGAAATGAATGAATAAGGCTTTAGTTTTAAACACTGATGATCAGGGCACATCAATACTATTTTTCATACTGTACCCCTTTGGCTGGAAAGATTGAAAACGGTCACGCCAGGCCTATGTCCTGATTTTGAGGTTGCTTATAACCCTTTGGGACAGTGTGCAAATATTTTGTACCTCGATATAAGAAAAGACTGAGGTATTTACGGAAGTGTAAAGAACAGGAAATAAGACAAAGAATAATAACTAAATGATTTGCAGTAAAACAGAAGAGCAAGAAAGCAGAAAAGGAGATTTACAGCAAGATGACATCTGGATTGGGTAATAAGTGGAATTGACTTTCAACTATTTCACTAATCCCCTTGACAAACTAATCGATGACCCTTCCCCCATTCTTATTAAATTTAACAGGGAGCTACATCACCCATTTAATCCAGTGTTGTGTCCATTGTTGGTTCGTAAGGAACCCGGTATCTCTGATCACAATAACTATACAACCTGTGATGGACTTGTGGCTATAATAGAGAAGTGCAAAATTAACCCTTGTGGCTCATACTCTGTATCTCCTATGTGTGTCTTCCTGGAATACATAACAATTATTATTAGAAGCAGAGTATATACACACTTCATTTTAAATAATAAATCTCAGACAAATAAGTTATCATGAGCCACTCTAGAAGAAAGTGTGTTACAATGATCCAATGTTAACTTGTCTTTTCAATTATGCTAAATAATTTCCTAGCATCTGTTATCTCTAGTCTTTTGTATTGTTCTAACACTATATAGCCTCATTGCAGCCAAGGTCAATTAGCTTAAACCTATTTGTCTCTACACAATGGATCTCTCACCTACTAATAGCACATACATGTGAAACCTTATTTTTTTCCTTTTTAGGATTTCTGAAACTAAGCCATCAACTAGACACAACTAATTTATTTTACTAATGATACAAGATACACTTTCTTTCTCTGGCTGTACTTTAGTACTTATCCACATAAGGTGGGAAATGTCACTTTACATATTTAGCTTGCCAAATAATGCCTCTCTCTGGACTGTTTGAAATTTTTATTTATATTGCACTAACTGTACTTCTATTGCAGTTTTTTTTTTTCTAGATTCCATCACACAAACATAAATAAACACAAAAGAAAAATACATTTAAGTTACTTATTTTTAAACCTGAACAGTTACACACTTAATATAGAATATCGGTTACATTTGCTATTTTCCAAAGGTTTCTTTTTTTATTCGGTTTATACTTTCCCTGCTTGCGCTCGCTTATCTTCACTGCTCTACTTTTCGCTGCGCACGCACTATCCTGCCACATGCTCCCTTACTGTTGCCACAGTTTAAACAGTCAATTTAACTCTGTTTTCACAAACATTTTTTTTTTATCTCTAACAGTACTCACTACCTCTTGATCAACATTACCAACCAAAGGGCTTCACACATTCATCGGTCATCTTGACCCACTGATCACAGTATGCCATTACATACTTACCTTTACTGTATGTCATTGCATACTTACCTTACACTTCTTGACCCTCAAAGGTCCTAATGCAAACGGTACCTCTGTTATCTCTCACCGTATTTCACGCTACAATTTAAATGACTCTGCCGGGGCACTTTTGTCCTGAGGGTGTCACATACGCCATCTCGTGCGTTTGTTTTGGTGCCCATTTGGATGTGGACTCCTCACGCCTCGCAGCACCAAAACTCCCGCTAAAGATTAATCGGCTGGACATATTCTCCAACTCACTGCGTCTACCACTTAACGGTGCGTAAGTGTACACAGCGAGGTACCTACGACAGAAACTGGGAGAACAAAAATATCAACCTTGCAATATCCTGCCTTTCCAGCACACCTGTCGAGTACTCTACCACTGCGGGTACTAAATATACATTAATATTAGCTTTTCCAGCGTATTTCCTCACCACCATCCACAATTTCACAATCCCTTGTTGTATGTCACACATGCGGTTCGATCGCACAGCCTGTAGGCAGGGCTGCCAAGAGGAATTCAGGGCCCGGGTACAACAAACTCATGGGGCCCCCCCATAGTTGAGTAAGCCCTAAAAAATTTTTGCGCAAAAAACACGACGCGGGTTTGGTCATACATTCAGGGGCGTGTCAATGCGCCATTGGGGCGTGGCTAGCCTAACGACGGTGCAAAAATTTTTGGGAATGTGGTCATACATTTGGGGCCGTGGCAATGCACCGTTGGGCGCATAGCTAGCACATCAAAATCACTAGGTCCTGAATTCACCACAGCGTCACATATGTCCAAGCACTCCTGACTTTTAAGACATCCAGCACCACAGTGTAGTATACAAAGAATGCAGTGTGTACACAAACAGTTCAGTCTTGGCCTGCGCCCACTGGGCTCACCAAACATTGGCATTGTCCCTACTAGAATCACAACATTTCACACACTATGCTGCTCTGTCCTACCTGTTCTTCTCACTTTCTCCACCCGAGGCTGCTGGTTTCTTTAGTTGTGGCTTGCCTGGATCTTGGAATGTAGAAGGACCTATTTGGGAAAAAAATGGCTACATTTAGAAAATTTCAGTCAGACGCAGCGTTAAATCAATAGCACCCACGATTAATAATTAGGCCTTCCTCCAGCCCCAACATTAAAATAATAGAATTCACATGTAATAAATAAACCTATTTCCCGTCATGCAAACAGCCTAGCAATACCTATTTCCCGCAACCATCACTGCCATTAAATAATTCATAGTCACATTTAATAAATAGACCTCATCCTCCCCAAACTCACCTCCACATTCAATAGGCCCCAAATCACCCCATCTTAAATTAATAATCCCCACTATTAAATTGCCTCACCATCACCCTACAAACAAAATAGCGCCCATTAATTAGCCACCACCTACCGCACACACACTACATTGCAACAAGCCCCATCACAACTACACTGCGCCCTCCATGCTGCTTTCCCCCCTTTTTATTCACTCTGTGCCTCTTTGCCCCTTTTTTTTATAACTCTGTGCCTCTCTGCCGCTGTTTTCCTCCTCTGTGCCTCTCTGCCGCTGTTTTCCTCCTCTGTGCCTCTCTGCCCCTGTTTTCCTCCTCTGTGCCTCTCTGCCCCTCTTTTCCTCCTCTGTGCCTCTCTGCCCCTCTTTTCCTCCTCTGTGCCTCTCTGCCCCTCTTTTCCTCCTCTGTGCCTCTCTGCCCCTCTTTTCCTCCTCTGTGCCTCTCTTTTCCTCCTCTGTGCCTCTCTTTTCCTCCTCTGTGCCCCTCTTTTCCTCCTCTGTGCCCCTCTTTTCCTCCTCTGTGCCCCTCTTTTCCTCCTCTGTGCCCCTCTTTTCCTCCTCTGTGCCCCTCTTTTCCTCCTCTGTGCCCCTCTTTTCCTCCTCTGTGCCCCTCTTTTCCTCCTCTGTGCCTCTCTTTTCCTCCTCTGTGCCTCTCTTTTCCTCCTCTGTGCCTCTCTTTTCCTCCTCTGTGCCTCTCTTTTCCTCCTCTGTGCCTCTCTTTTCCTCCTCTGTGCCCCCTTTTCCTCCTCTGTGCCTCTTTTCCTCCTCTGTGCCCCTCTTTTCCTCCTCTGTGCCTCTCTTTTCCTCCTCTGTGCCTCTCTTTTCCTCCCCTGTGCCTCTCTTTTCCTCCTCTGTGCCTCTCTTTTCCTCCTCTGTGCCTCTCTTTTCCTCCTCTGTGCCTCTCTTTTCCTCCTCTGTGCCTCTCTTTTCCTCCTCTGTGCCTCTCTTTTCCTCCTCTGTGCCTCTCTTTTCCTCCTCTGTGCCTCTCTTTTCCTCCTCTGTGCCTCTCTTTTCCTCCTCTGTGCCTCTCTTTTCCTCCTCTGTGCCTCTCAGTTTCTTTCCTTACCTTTTGTCAGCTTCTTTCTTTTCTTCTCTTCTCTTCTGTCTTCTCTTCTTTCTTCTTCTTTGGTCTTGTCAGGCTGCGGCGCTCCTCACTGACTGACTGCCGGGCGTGACTTGATGACGTCACGCCCGACAGTCAGTGTGAATGGAGAAGACAGGAGAGGAGGGACGCGGCGCCGCGGTCACGTGAGTATTGATTTTTTTTTTTTTTTTTTTTTTTTATTTCTTATAGCTCCCCCCACCAACGCCCCCCTCCCCCTACCCCGCGGGAATTTTTTTTTTAAAAAAATAAAAATACGCAAAATACAAAAAAATAAAATAAAAAAAAAAAATGACAAAAAATAGCAGCAAGGGCCCGGCCCGGGCCCCCTGGCATGGCCGGGCCCGGGTAAAATGTACCCGCTCCCCCCCCCTCTCGGCGGTCCTGCCTGTAGGTACTAATTATCTGCAAACTTATGCAATTAAAATTGGGATTATGACGAAAACCTTGTTTTCGTATACCATGTATACTACTACAAGTCAATTTTTATACCCTGTTTTCTCAACAGAACCTTTGCCTTAACCAGTAAATTCACAATTATGCACTGCACAAACACCTTTGTTTCTGCGCAGAAAAATACTTTCCCAAATGGCAGTATTAACTTCTCAGAGGTTTTAACAATTTCACTATAAAATATAACAGAACTATCTATCAATACAGCCGTTTAAACATGTGGCAATACAGGGAAGCATATGCGTACACCAAGCAAACAAAGCACGTTTAAATCGCAAAATGACATGGAAAAGAAACAATTTTTCTTTCTTGTCCCTAAGTCCTCACTAGCACCTCATAAATTACACAAAGCCAATATTTAGTTTGGCAACACTGGATGGCATGAAAGGCATAGAACTATTTGCGTTATCACCCGTATATGACGCGTCTTCCACCAAACCAAAATCCGTAGGCCTTGCGAATGCTTGAGCAGTAGTAACTTTTCCAGCCCCAAAATTAATAAGTTTGTTTTATTACTTACCAATAAACATTGTCCAATGCGATTTATTGTGGTTCCAATGCACAAAGATATTTTAATTGCAAAATATAGCAGGATTCACAGCAAGCCATTATGACGCATTAAAGATATTATAATAAACAGGAAATTATAAAAAACAAATACATTACATTTTCGCTAGCGCTACATCTGGGCCCAGGTCCATGTAGTTTGCAGTCAAGAGGATAGTGACATCAATGTTTTTTTGTAAACGGAACCTGCATGTAAGCAAGCTTCCCTGGGCCATTGTTCTTTATGTATAGATATAACACTTAGGGCCTGATTCATTAAGGAACTTAACTTAAGAAACTTCTTATTTCAGTCTCCTGGACAAAACCATGTTACAATGTAAGGGATGCAAATTAGTATTCTGTTTTGCACATAAGTTAAATACTGACTGTTTTTTCATGTAGCACACAAATATCAACTTTAAATTTCAGTGTACAAATAAGCTATCAAGTATTTGTTTGCTACATGAAAAAACAGTCCGTATTTAACTTATGTGCAAAACAGAATACGAATTTGCATCCCTTACATTGTAACATGGTTTTGTCCAGAAGACTGAAATAAGAAGTTTCTTAAGTTAAGTTCCTTAATGAATCAGGCCCTTAGAGAGGTCTTCATTGGTCCGGAGTTAACGATGTTCCAGTTGTCTGCTGGTTATAGGTCAGTTCAAAGTATTCCTCTGATAAGGTGTGGCCACTTTACTCCAACAGCTAGGCACATGTTGTGCCTAAGGGAACTGACCTAATCCAGTTTTTACCAACCTATTTGCATTACAAACATATCATTTTGAGCATTAATCCTTTATCTTTCATAACTAGCGATCACAGGAAGCGTTTGCCTTGCCGATAGTAGTGGATTCCTCATGGTAATGTGTACATCAAAATGACACTAAACATGATACATTTCCTATAATTATGAGCCTTAGATACCTTTTTAATATAATTTATGTATAAATAATTTCTAATACATTTTACTAATAAATACATGTGGATTGGAACCTTAATAAATTTATATTAATTACGAATGTGCGATTGCGTTATACCACGTGGCGTACTAATCGCAATCGCACAGTAAAACAATATTAATTTGGTTTACTTCACTATTTGACTTTCACACTGACATTACTAACACTAATGGTGGCCAGTTTCTATGGGATGTACTAAAGTTAGGATAAGCTGGCTAATAAAACTAAAGCTGTTGTCATGTGGGTTTTTTATATTTTAGTTTCTGATTGCATTTGTGCACAGTCATATTGATATTCATTCCTGGCACACACTTTACATTTGTAAATCTGATCATTTTAATCAGATCAGTCATCACAAGAGCAATTACTTAACACACAATATGATTTTGATCTGACAAAGTAGAAAGCTTTTCTGTGCATGCTCAACATAGGACAGTTTTAGGATAATTGGACCTAGATTACAATAGTATTATTGTTATTATCCTTTATAGGGCGCCACAAGATTTCTGCAGCTCTGTACATAATTCAAACGGTAGGCCATACAGGGTAAAACAGTACAGAACAATAACAATAATAATATCAAAACTCCAACAGCTTCAACATAGCTGGTACAGTGAAGTTGGAGCAGAAGAATAGGTATAGAGGCAGGAGGGAAGAGGGCCCTGCTCGTAAGAGTCTACATCCTAAAGGGAGGGTAATCGGACACGTGGCACAAAGTGTAGTCCATAGAGGTGATATAGCGTAGGAGGAAGGGGGTAAGGGGGCAGAGAAGAGAGAGATGGACGGCTGGTAGGCTTTGAGGAACAGGTGAATTTTAAGTTCCTGTTTGAAGGAGCGCAGATTAGGGGACAGCCAGAGCGCCAGAGGTCGTTCCAGTATAGGGGGCAGCACGCGAAAAATCTTGGATTCTGGAGTGGAATGATGTGATCAGAGTGGAGGACAGGCGAAGGTCATTGGCCAAGGCATGGAGCGGGAGGGAGCGTGAATGAAGAGGTTGGAGATGTATGGGGCAATTGAGTGGGAGAGAGCCCTGTAGGTGAGGTTGAGAAGTTTGAAAAGGATTCTGTAGGGGAAGGGGAGGCAGTGTAAGGCAAGGCAGAAGAAGAGTAGTGTGAAAGGAAGATAAGTCTCGCAGCCGCATTGAGCATAGAACAAAGGGGGGAAGGTGGGAGCAGGGGTGGAGAAGGTTACAGTAGTCACGACGGGAGATGATGAGCGCATGGATAATGGTTTTGGTGGCACACAATTCAATACACACACTTTAATCTCCTCTGTTTTTTTGGGACTTTTAAACCACTTTTGCCTTGCTTGTTCCAGTTATCACGTAAACTCCAAAATTCTACTTAAATTCTTATTATTGTGAGTCTCTTCAGGTTCTTTATTCTATTATTATTTGAGTTGAAGGCATCTGTAACTTCAAAGCTGTCCATACACAAACCAATCTCTTCGATTATCTTATACACTTGTGTGGACAGGTCTGAAAGATCTATTCAATGATCACCGAACAATCTGGATTGCCAGCGCCATAAGTGTAGTGTGTTCAAGAGCTTTTCTTTTTCTAGCATTTCTTATTTCCCTCAGACCGCTCTTGATCCTGTTGTGATGACTGTAGTGAATGCTGCTGCGAAGATGAATAATTTTGGTTTTGCCTCTTCTGACTGACAGATACAGGAAAATGCAGCATTTTCTAAACCTCCTTTACATGGTATTCTAACTTATTATTTTGCATTGGGCTGTTGGTCATTGAGAGCCACACTCAAGTATAAACTTGTGCTTGTTAGTTTATTGGCACTTGCCCACAGAGTGTGCATACATTATAAACTGCATAAGAAAGTGTCTGTTCTAAATGATTGTTTAATGAGGGTTTACAGTGAAGTGTCTCCAGAAAATGGATTATGACCACTCTATAAAAGCAGACAATGAATGACCGGGGTAATACTACAAAAATGTTCACTTTAAAGTGTAATTTACTTTGTTAAATCCATATATTGATTTCATAATATAAAGAACTGATAAACAGAAATACTAACAAGGTTCGGAATATGAAAGTAATTTGTTGTATAGAATGTAGATTAATGTATGAAGCTGTTTAGCGTAACAACATTGTATTTCCTAATTTTAAAAATGTATGAATTTTTGGCTACTTCTCCTTTTAAAAATGTGCTTTGTAATGTAAATATCAGAAGGTGATGCCAACATTTCATGTTCAAAATTTTTAGAAAGTTATATGTTTAGTCAGGAAATTGCAACAAGATTTTTTTTTTTCAATAAACAAACCACCTATGGATTTATTAGAAACACCTAGAATATAACCATCAATTCAGTATAATTTATTCAGGTTTAAGAGATTAGACTGACTTGAAGTAGTTACTATTTTTTTCTATTCTCTAATTTACTATGATTTTTCATACATTATTCATGGTCCAAACTGGACCATGAACTGACCAGACAAATTTGCTGTGATCGTAGATGCAGTTTGCAATTTTTATTCCACTGAAAAGAAACCTAATCCATCCAGAAGGTCAGGGGAACCTGCAGATGAAGTTAGGCAAGACCTAGATTTGGGAATGTTGGCTTTCTCTTTACTGGGGTGTTTGGAATCCTTTATCGCTAAAATGAGGAATAATATACCCTGTAGGACCTTTCCATGCATGACCCTGAAGCACTCGCGTTGTGTGTTACACACATGCTACTTTTTACTGTAGATTTTTCTTTAAGGATGCGTAGTTGATCCTCTATTGCAAAGTTTGTGCATGGTGTTCTGCATACCGCTGTGTTGTTCCCTTGGCAACCTACAATTTAACTTTAAGAATTGCCTGCTGAGGAGATAACTTACAATTTAAACGACATAATCACTTTTCCAGTAATGTAGTTGAAATAATATAAAGCACAAAAGAACACTAAAATCCAAATGCGTTTAAAAGGTAGCTTTAACTATAATAACCCCTTTTTGTCCAAAAATTGTATGTTGCAAATGGTTTTCTTTGTTGCAGTAACTTTTGATTTTTGTGTGGGCTATTGCGTTACATCAGCTAACTTATTTCAACCAGCAATCCGAAGAGTATCTAAGCTTGATAGCACTTTGATGTTGTTGAATACAAATGTGTGGCTCTTGTTCATTCGGTAGTGCTTTGTTATTGCACACAGCGTGATTAGTGATATTAGACTTGCTATATTATTATTTAGTCTTGCTTTATACTAAATATACTATTATCTAGTACATTTCCACCTCATAACCTTATGTAATCAACTGTGAAAATGGTAAATAAAACAACAGCAATCATTACAGTGGGGAAATATAATTTGTCATGGTTTTCATACGTTTATTTATCAGTTTAGTTTTTTACACACACACAGGTCCTGATTCATGTCCGAACGCAACTTGGATGTAAGTTCTCTGTTTAAAAAGAGCATGAAATTTGTGCGTAGTTCTGCCCTATTCAAATCCAAGTGTATCTTATGATACGCTACGATTTGAATATATGGGTGGAAATGCACTTGCTGTACGTAGACAGTCATAACCGAGTACAGTATACGCACATGCATATGTACAATAAAAGTTCACATTAGAATGCATAAAAACTTTTATTTTGTCATAAATTAAAATTACAAATGTTAATAGTATAAAGAGAATAATTATTTTCAAACATAATGATTTTTTTGTGTGCATATTTACGACTAAAAAAACAGTGCTTGAATCGGCCCCCTCTTTGTTGCAATGCTCTAACTGTACATGGCCTAAGTTAGCCCGCACCTTCCCTCCCCTGTTCCACCTGTCTAGTTGTAGTGAGTCGTAAGTGTCAGTTGCATGTGGATATAGATTGCCCGCATTTGCGCATCAATGTTCATATACTGCTCTTCTGGGATGTCTTCAGTTTTTTAAGTGATTTGGGGACGTTATTGGTACACTGGAGCCAATGAGATCATCGGAATGTTCACAATAGCAGGACAGTCCACTTGTGCGATAGTGTAAGTGAGGAAAGTGTCATTATGTGACAAGGGGAATGGTAGCAAGCAAAAAGTCGTAAACTGAGATGTAGTGAAACATTAGGGTTTCCCCTACAGCACAAAATAGTTAAGTGAGGCTAAATTGGTTCAGGAAAACAGTGGTGTAAAACGCACCTCAATATGTACAAGGTTTTACCATCTATGAAGCAGATTAGTCTGTGATTGGATGGTGATATCCGATCACCATCTTGACCAGCTAGCCTCAGGGATAGCCTTCTGTTTGAACAGTTTATGCCTTCATGTGGTCTGATCATTTTCTGTGAAATTGTTTGTCCTCTTGTGGGAACAGAGAACCCATTTGAGGCCTCAGAAGTTTAGGCACACAGATTAAACTGAATGTTTTTTAATACATTTTTAAAAGGACATAGGTTGACCTTTTTAAGTAATACAAAAATAAACCCATCATCTTTCTGCAAAACCTTGATGCATGATAAATACTTAGCTCAGAATATAAGTTGAGTGAAATGTGCCAAAGACAGTCAGTACTCTGTAACGCCTTTGTCAGAAATAACTGCTGTCAAATATTTCCTGTAGCCAAAAAATGTGTCCTTCTATTTTTGCTTTTTGAATTATTTCCCAGTTTTCCTTGTATAATTGTTTTAGATGAGCCCTATTCTTGGGTCTCCTTGTGTGGTGTGTTTGAGATCTCATAACAGATTTTCTGTCATATTCTATTCTAGACTGTTTTCCCAAAGACTTCACCTTTCTTTCATTTATGTACTTTATGGTATATTTTCAAATTATTTAGGATTTTTTGTCCTAAACATGTCAACATCTCGGCCTATTTTCAGCTTCATTTCCTTCACGTACTTTATTACATTAGGTATTAGTATATGTTGATTATCTTTGAATACATTATTTCATTAATGTGTTAAATATTTCCTGTGGCACTGGTTGCTGCATGTAAAAGGTTATCTAGGGTATGGGGTTATAATCTCCTTAATAGCAAATGTATGGATGGCCATTTAATAATGTCATTTATGACTTTTACCGTCAACCAACTCCTAGCAAAGGTAATTCTGATTCAACCTAAGAAATATAATTCTTATTTTCTCCTAAATCCACAGGACCAATATTCATAAAATAACTTATGCTTATCTCTCCAAGAATAACCCCACACAAGATATAGCTTCATTTAAAATGTGTTGCATTATTAACATTCTAATTATAAAATGTATGCATATATTATAAAACAGCAAATAGTGTATTTATACAAACTCAACAGATTTCGTTTCATACAATACATTGCAGTCAGTTGCTTTTTTTTATAAATATAGAAGTCATTGTGTCTGTGTTTTGAATAACTATTGTCTAAAGGTGTGTAAATGTGTGTGAAGGGGGAGGAGGGACCTGTGGGGGGAGGGGGTAAAGACATAATCAAGCACACATTTTAACCTTCCAAATATTCTCACATTTATCTCAAAACTTCTACTATTTATCCATCTATCATTTCATTTCAGTTATCTCAGTCAAAGTCCAACATCCATTATTCATTATCCACATTCCCTTCACATGGAAGCTTCTAGATGCCAGCCATTTTACAAGCATGGTCACTTCTAGATACATTTTCTCTATTGTCTGAACTCAGCCTGCTCTAAACACATGGTATTTCACCTTGCTGCCTGTGGCTGGATCATGACTTATTTGTGGCTGGATCATGTAGAAATAATTTATTCCAGAAATGTATTTCAAACAGAGGGGCAGGCACCAATGTACAATTGCAAAAGCACTTATCGTGTTACATTGGAATGTATTATGTAGGAAAATGATTTGGAAATTCTCAAGTTAGCAATAGAGTGGAGGAAATGTGTATTTTGCAACTGTCTGAAGAAAGGACCCATGTTAATCTCATGTTAATTAGACCTTTTGATGTGTGTGTCCAACACCCCTGAAGGCACAGGAAGTTTTAATTAGACTTGCTGTTAGATTTCCTCTGTGTCTAAAACAGGATGCAGGAAATCACAGCAAGTTTTAGGATATCACAGATAAGTGTAAATATTGTTAGAATTGCATGTAAATCCATGTTTGGGAAACATATATTGTATCCTGATACTAAGAATAGTTCAGACGTTGCGGAACCATCTCAGATCAGGGGGCTGGCTTAACCCCTGCCAGAAGTTATGTCAGAACTGTATAAAAAGTGAGCTGTTTGATCTTGTCATCATTATTGTACCATTTATACTTCTGGAAAGATCACTAGTACCACTGAACTGTCCTTAAGACTACTTGAGCAAATAAACATCACTTGCTTTAAAGACCTGCTTGACAACCTTTCCATACTGAATTTCTTGTGACCTACAGATTAGACCCAACTCTAAACCATTCCCGGCTGTTCTGAGGTTTGGACCCAGGTTTCCAGTACCACCGCTCTGCCCACTACCCAGCAGCTTTGGCCAGTGTGTGATATGCCAGGGGGGATCCATCCACAGCACCCCTGATCCATAGTAAGAGGTCAGGGGTACCAGCCCAGGTACACCAGCAACGGAATACATTAGCAGCGACAGTTACCCAGAAGGAACCTGGTTCTGGATGCCGTTAAGGAATCCAGTGGTGGCACCAGCTTAAGCCCCTCCTACTGTGGTTAGAAGCCGCATTTGGGATAAAGAAAGGGGACAGTGGCACAGTAAGCCCAGCTGGTTCCCAGCAACAACAGGCAGGGTGGCATAGGCAGCCCATCCTGTCACACTGCTCTATTAACGATTTCAAACTCTCCAGCAATAAATCGCATTATTTTAAAGTTACAAACTACCTTTTAAACCAACAGTCTAACAAAACTTTATAATGAACAATTCGACCTCTTTCTGAACAATCCAATCATTTGTTATGCATCCAAGGCCTGATATCAGCCACTCTTCAACAAACAGCATAGCAGGCTTTCCAATTCCATCTAAATCAAAATCTCAGTAATATAATTAACAGCATACGATCTGCACGTTTTTTTCACTTTCCCACAAAATACTTTTCCAAAACAACCGTTCTATCTAACATGCATGTCTTCCGTGCACTTACTATACCTTTACACTAAACTGCATTAAACAAACTATAACCATACACTTCCATTACACAGCATTTGCAATTTTCATTAGCCTTTTCCAAGAATTCAAATAGCTCACACCAATGAACAGGGCCCAGTTCTTAAACCTCTAGTAATATATTTTGTAAATCCATCACAAATATCTATTTTACACAAAAGACATCTATTTAAAGAGAGCCAGTGAGGCATCTCACACTAAATAATGTTTGCAACCAACACAAATGCTAGCGTGGCCAAAACTTCACAAACTCCATTTTATCTGAACACGGACAATTCCATTCAAATCTATCAAGCACACAAGCTTTTTTCCTTACCTCAAACAGCTCACATACAGTATAAACATAACAATTCCATTCACATTTACCATCTATATCAGATATTTTCGAACCAAAGACAAATGATCATTCAATTTCACATACTCTACCATATACATCCAAATTCGACCACCTTCCAAATATAAAATAATAGATTATTTATATTCTCCATCACTGCACAAGCATCTTCGTTTCTCCTCTGCTCTTAAAGGATACCTGTCGCCTGCACTAGGCCCTACTAGCTGTATTGTTGTGAAGGGTCATACCAGATAATCAATAAAATGGTTTCCTCCACTTTGTGTAGGCAACATGAAAATATAAAAGATTGCTAGCTTTTCATTTCTTTAAAGTGAACCTATTGCCTACACAAAGTGAATCGTTCGGTTAGTGGACTTTGCCAGTTTGCAGCTTATAACTTTGTAGGGACCAGATAAATCAGAGGCAATTTTTAATATTCATTACGCCCAACTTTACAGTATAACAAAGTTTTTAGTAAACATGTTCTCATGGGATTGTAGTTCACAAGGTTCACATAGGCAGTACAGCATGGGACAGGCCTAGATCCAGTTGCTAAGCAGCAATGTGTCCCTGGGTATTATTTGAAATGTTGGCAACTACTCCTGAGTGTTAATGAGAAAAACTTCTCCTGACTTTTACATACTTAGGTCAGTCAGAAGATTATCCAAACTTCTGCTCCTGCCATTTTCACCATCTTCTGTATTTTATAATGCAAATTTGCTACCTAAATAGAAAAACAAGATGTTGTGTTGAAAACATTGCCCATTATAACAACTTATGCCAAAATTGTATCCATGCAAAGTATGACTGTACTGTAGCAGCATTGTCTCACAACTTCAGCTGTTGGTTGTTACGTGACTGACAGTGTTAATGAAGGTGGTATTTTAATTTTATATATATTTTAAACTGACTTCACCAACAATCTGAGCAAATGTTGTGGATTTTCATTTTAGGTTCATGTAAAATTGCAGAGAGATTTAGACTTGAACAGTGGAAGACAATTCATGATGATGATATTTGCAAGCTTGTCTTTCTTGGACAAGCAGTTTTAACCTCTCTCTGGATACATAGTAATGCACTACATTATTGATGACAGATAATTAAGGAGATCAGCCGACTTCTTTTTCAAGCTTTCAAGGTCACAATGGCAAAATATCGATCCTAGTTCTTAAAAGGCATAGAGAAATCAGAGACTTAATTGATGATTTTTCTGTGAAATAGGCTAGACCTTTGTGGGGAGTTGGTGAATTCCAGGGACAAACTGTTATGGACAGTAGTATCACTAGTCTCTGTTGTAGAGTGTTTCATAACATTCTCAATGTCTGGTCGTCATCACATCCAGCATGACCACAATGATGCTTATGCAGGGAAAGCAATACCTGCACCTGCAGTGTACAAACTTCACAAATAAATGGCTTGTGTGTAATTTTATAACACACACCCACACCCACCCACCTTAGGGTATGCTGGTCAACAGAGTCAAACAGAGGAGATAGACTCATCCTCCAAAATGAAAGCGATTGTATATGTAGACTTGTAGTGAGAACACACCTGCTGTTTCTTTACTGGTGCAAACAGTGCAGGGGCGTTTATCACCACTCTACAAGGTCTACGTGGCATTTGTTTTCACAAACAAATAAATTTCTGATTTTTAAAATGTTATTATATGTATGAGTTTACACACACACACACACACACACACACACACACACACACACACGTATACAACTATCAGACACAACATAAAGACCATTGACAAGTGAAGTGAATAATATTGATTATCTCGTCACAATGACTTGTTAAGGGGTGGGATATATTGGGCAGCAAGTGAACAGTCAGTTCCTAAAGTTGATATGTTAGAAACAGGAAAAAAATGGGCAAGCGTAAGGATCGTGGCAGCAGGGTGGCTTAGTGGTTAGCACTTTTGCTTTATTGGGGTCGTGAGTTCGACTCCCGACCATGGCCATATCTGCATTGATTTGTATGTTCTCCCTGTGTTTGCGTTGGTTTCCTCGCACGTGCCAAAAATTATACTAGTAGGTTAATTAACCCTATCAAATTGACCCTAGTCTGTGTGTTAGGAAATTTAGACTGTAAGCTCCAATGGGGCAGGGACTGTTGTGAGTGAGTTCTCTGTACAGTGCTGCGGAATTAGTGGCGCTATATAAATAAATAGATGATCTGAGCGACTTTGACAAGGGCCAAACTGTAATGGCTAGATGACTGGGTCAAAGCATCTCCAAATGGCAGGTCTTGTGGGATGTTCCCAGCGTACAGATGTCAGAACACACAGTGCATCACAGCTTGATGCGTAGCCGCAGACCGGTCAGTGCCCATTCTGACCGCCCTGTCCACTGTTGAAAGCACAGGAAGAAGGTGGAATGGTTTGGTGAATCACATTTTCTTTTACATTATGTGGATGGCGGGGTGCATTTGCATCGTTTACCTGTGGAAGATGGTGCCAGGATGCACTGTGGGAAGATGGAAAGCTGGCAGAGGCAGTGTGATGCTCTGGGTAATAGTCTACTGGGAAACCTTGGGTCCTGGTATTTGTGTGGATATTACTTTGACACGTACCACCTACCTAAACATGTGTGTAGCAGATATCTGGGGTAGACTGTGGCACATATTATTAAAGCAAAGAAAATAATGTCTAGCAGATTTGGTACAACTAGTCCGCAGCTAGTTTTATGGTGCAGTAAATAAATAAGCAACAACAGTAAAGTAACAACAAAATAAAGTCTTAGCTTGTCCAGTTCTATGTAACAGGTTTCCACATCTACTTATTGGGCATATTGTCTAACCTACACACCAAACCGTTTACAGTTATATATCTAGTAGAGAGACAGGATGAAAGAATAATAGTGTAGGATTGTTAATAATCTGATGCTAATTTGCATATATTTGTGTTTACCTGGTGTTTTGAATCACAAGAACTTCAGGGGTAACTAGGCGGTATTCCCAGGCCTAGAAATAAACCAGAGACCATGTCTTGGTGCAGTAATAAATATAAGTTTAATAAATTGCTAATACAAACTCATGAATTAGTAAAATTCATATAAGCTTATCTGGATGACAACAGACTATATGAATGGACGGTTCTTTTGAATCGCCAGCAACCACAGGCTGCAGCTCTGGTCACTGAAACCCGTTGGCGATCCATCTTCCTGAAATGCCTTTCTGTCAAAAGGCTCAGAAAGAATGAATGAAACAGCAATACTTTATGCTACCCTACCTATACTGTTATGAAACATGAATGGCTTTTGTATCCAATCGGGTGCTCTAATTTATAATTCCACATTAACCCTTTACTGCCCAATGGTTAGATCTTGATTATACAATAATGCATATGACTGGCGGTGGTAATGTTTTGACTGCACTCATCATCCTCATGATTGTTTATAAGGCGCCACAAAATGCACAGCGCTGCACAATAAAAAAAATAAAAATAAAAAGGCAAAAACAACCCAAACAATATAAGTAAGGGGCAAGAGAAACAATAGAATCCGTAAAAATTATACAAGAAGGGACTATAGAGAAAGCAACTACATTAGAAGACACACCTAGAACACAGGAAACCTTACAAAGAGGATAAGGAGCTAGGTGGTAGAGAGGGCCAAGCTCATGAGGGTTAACATCATTAGCAAACTGAGACAATAGGGGTGGAGAGAAGTATGTGATGTGAGAGGAGGGAGTTGTTTAGGATGGGCCATGTGTCCGTGTGCAACAACACTAATTTTAGTTTTTCAAACTTGTGTATTAGAGGTGACCTACCCAAAACAGTAAATTATTGCAGCTATTAATAATCAATGAAGTTTCATAGCATACTTTTGATATGGTCCTAGAACTCATTTATGAATTATTTATTTTCTTATTTACTCCATGTAATTCATTCAAGGGGCATATGTAATCCCACATATAATACAATGAGGTCCACTCCAATTGTTCACCTTAATGTCAATGTCATCTGCAACCCTCCTAGCCCCGTTTCCCTCAACAACTTTTCCTGTTTTCTAACCTCCTGTCACTCATCCTGGTAATTTCAATATCACGATCAGCAACTCCTCTCGTGCTGCGTCCACCAAACTTCTCTCCCTCTTTTCCTCTTTTGACTTTTTACCATGGCTCTCCTCTACCTCTCAGTCAATACATTGACCTTGTCTCCCACCTATGCACAGAAAACTCCAACTATTCTCTCCTTCTGTTTGACACATCTCCTCTCATTTTCTCTCTCCCTGCTTCCTACCTCCCTCTCTCAAATCCTCGTTGAGTAATGTAATTGTAATCTAGATGCCCACAACCCCAAACTATTTCTTCATCGCTTAAAATTCTCCTCTCACCAATAACCACTGTTGGTTGTCCCAGTCATTCTCCCTCTACAACCACACTCTTAGCTGCCCCTATCACCACAGTGAGCCTCAGTATTTCCAGACCCCAACCTTGGTACTCTAAACAGACCCGGCTTCTACAGAAGTGATCTCACAATGCTTAACAACGCTGGAGGAAATCTCCCTCACTCCCTGACTTCCTACTTTAAATTCATCCTTCACTCTTACAGCTCTGCCCTCTCCCTTGCTAAACAATCCACGGCACCTTTTTGACACTTTCAACTCCCTCCTGCCCTCCTCCTCTCCTCCCCCTCCCTTACTGTCTCCTTTTTCACTTGGAAAATTTACTGCATCTGACAGGAAATCTACTGTCTGACCTCTCCTGCCCCTCTCCCCCTATCACTCTCGCTTTCCCCCTCGAGCCACGTTTCCAAGTGCTCCATTCTCCCTACCATGGGAGCTGAAATCTAAGCTCTGTTATCTTCTCTGTTCCACCGGACCTGCTCCCTTGACCCATTCCCCTCTCCACTTCTCTGCTCCCTTTCTTCAAACGCCTGCACCTACTTCTTTAGCCTATCCCTCTCCATGGGCATCTTCCCTCTCCTCCTCCAAACACATTCTATTCTCATGCATTCTTAAAAATCATCTCTCAATCCTACTTCTCTTTTGAGCTAGCATCCAATCTTTCTCCTACCCTTCGCCTCCAATATACTCGAGCATCTTGTCTATAGCCGACTTACCACCTTCCTCTTTGACATCTCCCTCATTGATCCTCACAAATCTGGTCTCTGGTCTCTGTCCCCTCCACTCTCCTCCATTCCAGAGAAACCATCCTGACCAATGTCACTAATGATCATTTTTCTGCCAAATCCAGTGGTCATTTCTCCATGCTCATCCTTCTGAACCTTCAAGTTTCTATTGCGGTCCATTGGGCTTTGTGCCACTGTCCTCTCCTGGTTCACCCCTTATCTTATCAACTGCTCTATCTCTTTATTTCCACCACTGACACTCCCCCACTTCCTGTTACTTGTTACTCAATGATCTCTTCCGGGGCCCCTGCTCTGCTCTTCAATACCACCTCTAAGCAGACAACACCCAAATCTTTCTGTCCTCCACCTCCCTTTCCCTCCTCTCCCAAGTGTCTGACTGTTTCCCTGTCAACTTCTCCTGAATGCCTCGTTACTTTCTCAATCTGAACATGTCAAAAATTGAACTCATTGTTTTCCCTTCCTCTCAAGTCTCAACTCCTTCACACCTCTCCCTCACTGTCGACAACACCACAGTCTTCTCTGTTCCCCCAAGTTTGCCAACCATCTACATCTCCAAAGTTCTCTACCATCACGCTCTCTCTGCTAGGCCAGTGACCGCTACTTATCTCCCCTCTGGATACCACGTCTCACTCCCACCTTCAAGACTTCTCCTTTGATGTTCTCCCTTCATCTATCAGAGTTTTCTCCATACAACAATGCTTCAAATGCCCCCTAATAACTCACCTTTTCATCAGTGCCTCCCAGATCACTGCCTAACCCCTCTCATGTACTCCCCCTCTCTCTATTTCCCTCCCAAGTTTCCCTATCACCCCTCCACTTAGAATGTAAGCTCTCACGAGTAGGGCCCTCCTTATTGTTGCCTTACCTCTGCTCTTTCTCCTGCTATCCTCATCCATGTTTATAGTAGTTTGCTACCTAGCAGGTTGCTACCTATTTTATCATTGTCAATTGCCTTTTGTAATGCTACTGGTTAATTAGGCAGACAACTTAATTGGCAATGTAATCATTATGAACTATACTTGTAGATATCCATCGTGGCATTTACTATAATTTAAAGCATTCGAGAATAAATATTTGAGACGCAGAGGAAAAAGTATAATTTATATGTATATATTTATTAGTTTTTATTTTTTTTAAAACAAGACTCTGTAATTCTGATGGTCATTGTCGCTGGTTGTTCAAAGTGTGAGGTTCAGTGTGTCTCCAGACAGAGTGCTCTGTGAATTGCAGTAGAGGTATTAATTAACATAACTCCCTAACAGTGAGATTATGCACTGCGGATGTACACTTCAAATTTATAATGTATTTTGTAATATGAGCACTGATTCTGAACCGTTTGAGTTACTCCAGGTATTTCCTGTGTTTTTGAAGACTTCGAATAGTAGAAAATGTAATAATTAAGAAATGTAGTTACTAAATGAGTACACATAGCCTTTTGTCTTCTATTTGGGTTCATAGGTGAACCATTATAGTCAATGTTTCTTAATACTTAATCCTTTACGGAAGCTTATGCAGTTTGTGTTTTATCAAAGTACCTTTTAAATATTTTTACTACATTCTTAACATTACTGTATATATCAGATTTTCTGCAATACACTTAAGAAATGTCTCTTCTGTTATATATATGTGTGTGTGTGTGTGTGTGTGTGTGTAAATGTATGTTTGTTTTTGTTTTTTTTTGGTTTTATGACCGACTCCAGTTGGGGATACTATTTTTATAGTGCCTGTGATCCTGTCGCTTGCAGCACCAGAACTGTTGGCATATTGCCTGCCATTCTGATTGTCTGGCAGCTATCCCACACTGACTGTAGACCGGTGACGGTAGAAGGGCAGACACGATTTTGACAGTTCACACGATAGTGCTTTTTAGTAGAATGTAAGCACAATTACAAGTTAGCAAAGTTCTGAATGGTTATGTGACCACTGTGAAGTATAGGCTTTAAACTTTAACACCCAGTATTGTTTTATTATTGTTTGTTGCCAATTGCATTGTGGAGAATGCTGGTGCTATATAAATATATTTTATTTTTATGCTCAGTGTCCATGTACTAGTTTTGACTCCTTTTTATGTATTACATTTCTCTACATTTCTTCTCTGGCAAAATACATGAAACAATTGGACCTCAACCAAGATGGCCCAGTGTGCAAAGCTGAGTGTTCTGTCAGACCCACTCCCCTCAGTATCATGCTGTAATTACATTTTACCCCCAGTACCATTAGTTGCTCAGGCTCAGGCACTCCCAGGGCAAGGACAGATACAGGGAAGGGGAATGCACCGCTTAAGATTCATGCAGGTCCGTAAATTAGCATGTGCGTCTGGTTTACACCAGACATAAGTCGGATACACTCACGTCCCACTTGCACCTATGTTATTAACCATTTATTCTATTTTCATCAAATGTATTCACTATTCGACATCAAGAAAACTGCTAAAACCTCTCTAGCAGGAACTACTTTTGTGCAGAAAAAAAAATTGCTTAAACAAGCGCACAAAAATATAATCTATGCCCAAGTGACGAACAAAGCACAAATCGGCATCAGTGGTGCAATCATAAATAACAAGCGGTTTGATAGTGCTGGGGACTGCCATTGTCATCTTATATTTTCACCTGCACCTGACCACCCACAAATTTATTAGGCCTTCTCTGGTACATATGCGTCTTTGAACAGAAGCAGACCAGAACAGAGTTGCACAGACTCTCCCTTACCATACTCCGCCATCCGCCCTATCCAGGCATAAGTACTTCTAAGTGGCAGAATCCCACAGACTGTCATTTGCACCTTTACTGGCTACGTGCAAAGGGATTTCACACAAGATACACTACGTCAGGGGTGTCCAACCTTTTAGCTTCCCTGGGCCACATTGGAAGACGACGAGTTGGTTTGGGCCGCACATAAAATACACTAGCACTAACGATAGCTGATCATCCAAAAAACCATAGGAAACATAGTGTGTGTATATATGTATGTGTGTGTGTATATGTATGTATGTATATATATATATATATATATGTATATATGTATATGTATATATATATATATATATATATATATATATATATATATATATATATATATATATTTCACTTTTTTTTTCAAATCCCCCTATACTTACCTTTCAATCGCCCTGTTCAAAGAATCCTCTCTAGTTATTATACTATAATCACTTTTTGTATTGTTTCGATGCAATATCAATAAAGTGCATTTAAGCCAGGCATTGTATTATCAGGGTGCCCTGACCAGGCCTGCGGTACCTGACATATACACCACTGTGACCCCAAATTTTGACCTGTATTGATAATTACACCACTATGTTAGTTAAGGGATAGCAACTTATAATGGGCCATAATATATAATGCCCCATTAGTATTACAAGTAGAAGTATGTAGCAGGGAGATAAGGTCCATGATGCTCCAGGACCAGGTGACTTTTATTCACTGGTCAGCGTCACTTGAAATAATAAAAAAAAATCCCCCTTAACTTACCTTTTAATCGGCTTGTTCTCCTGTCCTCTTCTCTTCTTTTCTCCAATTCTCTGCTGCTGATTGTTCTTCTCGCGTGGGTGACTCCTCTGTGCTGCGCTCCGCAATGGATGTTGGGCGTGATGACATCATGCCCGACATTCACTGCGAGCACCGCACGGAGGAGGAGACAAGGGAGGAAGCCGGAGTACCAGCTGACGTGACCGCGTGACCACAAGGTAAGTATTTTCTTTTCTTTTTTTTTTGCAGGATTTTTTTTCCCATTAACAGCGCTGCCCCCTTGCCACAACCAAAACTCCTGCTGGGCCACATTTACAGGCGTGCTGGGCCGCGGGTTGGACAAGCCTGCACTACGTCAACTGGATTAGTATTCACTCTGTTATCTGTTTCCACTGTTCTGGTCCATACAGTAAAGGTCACATAAAAAAAAAAAAAAAAAAAAGGTACTTTCAGTACTCCTAAAACTCCTATGCAGGAATGTTACATATATTTCAAACGTTGTTTAGTTATTGAGGCTGATTGAGAGTGTGATGTATGCAGGGCCGGTGCTAGGGTCCTCGGCGCCCTAGGCACACTTTCAAAATCCGCCCCCCCACGTCTTTCCTTAACTTAACTTGGCTCCATAAAGCTGCTCCTCTCTGTGGGGTGCCGTCCCTCACTGACACTGTCGGGCCGTGATGATGATGTCATGCCCGACAGTCAGTGAGTGGAGGGGAGGAGACGGGGCGCCCTTGCAGCTGCTGGAGGGGAGGGCGGCGGTGGTGATCCATAGCCCCTCCCCCCTCCCTGTGGATCTATCTGAAGCTGTGCAGCGGACGTGGAAGGTGTGCTCAGCGGTCGCCGCACAGTTTTAAAGTAATTTTCATTCTGTGGCGCCCACCAGAGCGCTAATGGGAGCGCCGGGCCTGTTCATGGGTTATCAGAACATTCACATACAAAATTACAAAGCGCAGGTGTCACTAACAAAACATATGCAAGCAATAGATAGTGTAATAGCCACCACATACATTACACTAATACACCCGCAGAGGTACAGACAAGGAGACAGAGTGACAGAGACTGGCACAAAAATAGGAAGTGGAGAAACTGGCACAGGCAGAAGAAAGGGAGACAGGTGGGGTACAGGCAGTAGAAAGAGAGAGACTGGCACAGAATGTGGAAGGAGAGGCTGGCGCAGACAGGGGAAGGGCAGAGAGTCTGGCACAAATGGGAGAAGGGCAGACAGGCTGGCACAGATGAGGAGGGCAAAGAGGCTGGTGCAGACGAGGATGGCAAATGGGCTATGGCAGACAGAGTTATGGCAGAGAGGCTGGCGGACATGAGGGAAGGGCAGAGAGGCTGCTATAGATGGGGAAGAGCAAAGAGGCTGGCGCAGACAGAGGTAGGGCAGAGAGGCTGGCGCACATGAGAGAAGGGCAGAGAGGCTGGTACAGATGAGGGAAGGGCAGAGAGGGTGGTACAGACGAGGGAAGGGCAGAGAGGGTGGTACAGACGAGGGAAGGGCAGAGAGGGTGGTACAGACGAGGGAAGGGCAGAGAGGGTGGTACAGACGAGGGAAGGGCAGAGAGGGTGGTACAGACAAGGATAGGGCAGAGAGGGTGGTACAGATGAGGGAAGGGCAGAGAGCCTGGCATAGATGGGGGAAGCGCGGAGTGGCTGGCATAGATGGGGTAGGGCAGAGAGGCTGGCACAGACCAGAGAAGGGCAAAGAAGCTGGCGTAGATGGGGGAAGGGCAGAGAGGCTGGCATAGATGAGGAAGGGCAGAGAGGCTGGCACAATCAGGGGAAGGGCAGAAATGATGGCATAGATGGGGAAATGGCAAAGAGGCTGGCTCAAACAGGGGAAGGGCAGACATAATGGCACAGGTGAGAAAGACTGTATATACAGAAAAGCAGAAAATTAGAATGTGTTTATCAAGATATACTTACCTTCAGTTCCAGGCTGTCAGCTCCATGTGTATGGGGCAAGGCTCAGCACCACAGTCCAGTCCCAGGCTGTCAGCTCCATGTGCAGGGGCAAGGCTCAGCGCCACAGTCCAGTCCCAGGCTGTCGGCTCCATGTGCAGGGGCACCTCTGCTCAGCATCAAAGTGCAGGTGGGGGTCAGGGAACACCCTACAGTAGCTGATGAAGCCGCCCCCGATCCGCGGTACCTCCTGCATGTCACCCCGCAGTCGGCTGACTGAGAAAAAGCACCAAGAGCACAGGGGGAGCTGAACGGCAAGCGGACCAATCACAGGCCAGCAATGTCCTGACACAGAGCTCCAACCAATCACTGTGAGAATCGTCTGACAAACTGTCAGGCAATTCTCACTGTGATTGGTTGGAGCTTACAGTGTCAGGACATTGCTGGTCTGTGATTGGTCCGCTTGCCGCTCAGGACCCCTCTGCTTTTGGTGCGGCAGCTCAGTCAGCCGACAGCAAGATTTCATTCATAGGGAGACCACCATGGTGAAGTGCGCTGGTGAAATGGCGCCGGCGCGGAACTTGGCAAAGCCTCGCCGGCGCCTATGTAACTTAAAATATTTTTAATTTGTAGTTTATACTTGTTTTTACATTGTTTAGGGACGGGTGGCGCCCCCAAAAGCCCGGCGCCCTAGGCAGCTGCCTAATGGTAGCGCCGGGCCTGGATGTATGCCAGCTTGCATAGCGTATCTTGCCCAGAAAGTGGGCACACGCGTATGCTGCTAGACAGACTTGGTTTTCTGGCACTTGCACTCACCTGTACCTAGATTGGTGGGACGGGGAGGGAAGGGACTTGCTAGCATAGGCAGAGTACACTAAATTGGAGTATTCAAACACATGCGGCTTATGCAGAAACGTGCATATTTGGGACAGGTGCAGGTATGCACTGATGATAAACCAGGTGCATATGTTGCTGATGCAGAGACGGACGATTCCTTTTTTTTTTTTTTTTTTTTTATTAATAAGAGTAAGTTACTCCCCTTTTGCTTCCAACTCTGAATCGGCTCCATTATGTTTGTTATTTTTCTTTATATTGCTCCACAACATTCTGCAGTACTGTGCAATCACTGAGAACGATATGATGTTATCATGAGAAACTACAGTAACAACATATATAATGAAATGGAGCGTGAGACCTCTGCTTGCTGGTGCCTACAGCAGGGCAAATGACAAACATGATAAAATAGTTTTGGAGTAACATGAGAAATACTGACTATGGTGGGAATATATTGTATAAGGATTAGTAGATTTTGCATAGAAACAGGCCTGCACCCAAGTTGGGGGCTTTCAAAAACAGATCACTGTGTAAATTATCAAAACCTGTTGGGGACTTTATTCCAATAGGTTCATACTTTTTATACAAGGTGTCAGGAGCTGAAGCAACATCAAACTTCTTTTACAAAATTGGGAGTTATTTTTCAACAAGTAGCTTTCATTGGATCTATATGGACCAAACATACATAGTTGCCAATATAAAACATTACTTTGTTAAGCACGGTGGCTTAGTGGTTAGCACTTCTGCCTCACAACACTGGAGCCATGAGTTCGATTCCCAACCAATGCCTTATCTGTGTGGAGTTTGTATGTTCTTCCCTGTGTTTGCGTGGGTTTCCTCCAGGTGCTCCGGTTTCCTCCCACACTTCAAAAACATACTAGTAGGTTAAGTGGCTGCTATTAAATTGCCCTTAGTCTCTCTCGGTCTGTGTGTGTATATGTTGGGGGATTTAGATTGTAAGCTCCAATGGGACATGGACTAATGTGAATGAGTTCTCTGTGCAGCGCTGCGAAATTAGTGGCGCTATATAAATAAATAGATGATGATGACTTTCAAGCTTTAGTTTAGTAGATACCGAACTGTCTGGCATCCTTTGATGTTACCATGTTTAGTTTGTTGTTTGGAGTAACAGAGCTCTTATGCAAATTTATGATCGTCTGGTCCACCCTCTCCCACTTCATATATCCTGCTTTGTCATCTCTGCATCTGCTAGCTGTGTGCAGGCAGACTTCAAACAACAGCTCCCCCCTCCAAACACACTCCAATCAGGGCTGCATTTTAAATACCTATATATGTATGTGTGTATGTATGCATCGATCTATCAAGTGGTGCTGCGCACCTCTGAATTATCCTGTTATAGATTGATTTATCCTTTAAGACCAAGACTTTGATTACCTGGTGGATGTTATGTCCTATGTCCTATGTCTATGGTCATGTGTGGCCAACATGACTGCCTTTGCTGTCAGTTGCTTTACATAGTTTGGATACCATGTGTCTGATGCATTTCACTTTATTTCTAAATGAGCCATGTTCTAATTTTCTAGGGGAAAACATTGAAGAACTGCGGGACAATGACTATCTCTTGGTGCATTCGTGCCGGCAGTGGACCACAATCACAGCTCACAGTTTGGAGGAGGGACATTATGTCATAGGCCCGAAGATTGAGATTCCTGTGCACTATGGAGGTAGGACTTTAAAAATGTCAACACTTGTTCTATATCGTAACGTGCACTTCTCTCCTACGCAGTGGAAGCAGGCGTTTTATGGGTTACATGCAGAGTAACAGTTTCTGCTGGCCACACAATGATATTGTAGCAGATCAGACAATCGGTCTGTGTGGACTCAAAATGCTTGATGATCTGATCAAATGCTATATGTGGTCAGAAGATGACATCAGTGATGGCCAATGTGGCTCATCATCCGACCGCACTGAGCTTCCCCAGTGATCTGACTGCTTAGCAGGCCAAAGTAGCAGGATCTTCTGCTGAGCAGCAGGGACTACACATGTGTGTGGGCAGCTTAATAACTAGTGATATCACTTAAGCATGTTGATGTAGTCAGTAAGTGTACTTCCAGGCAACAGGCCTATATGTTGTGTATATAACCATGGTGAATGTCTGCGGCCCTGTCGGCATACCATGTCACTGCCAGCATGGGCGCAGCTATAGACATACATATGGTGGCCATGGGGTCTAGAAAGGGTGTAATGGTGCCTGTATGAGCCCCTTTGCCAGACGTGCTATTGATTCTGGCTGCTAATTTGATTCAGCAGCTACTGATGAGATTTATGGAAACTCTGCCAGATTACATTTCACAAGCACATTGTAGTGGTGTTTTCAGATTGAGCAGATCTTGGTGGCAAGAGGTCTTGGTTCCATCCTAATTTATGAGGTGACATTTTTTAATTTCAATAAAAACAATAAGCCTTGTTTTTTAATCAATATATTTTCAATTGTATTGAATATTTCCCTGCTCTCTGGCATTTCAGTGTTAAGGAAATGCAATTTTTATAAATGTTTTCAGTTGTTACATTTCATAAATGAATGGTCACGTTTTAGCACAATCTAATATTTCATTATATATTTTCCTCCTTCCTTCTGAAACCTTGTATGTAATGTGCAGTAATGACATCTGAAAAGCTTTGACCTTCTCCATCACCCGCAATGTGACGTGATCTTGGGGCCTTTCCGGTCTGTGCCTTGTTTCATTAGTAGCCCTATATGACTTCCTTGCTTTGAAAACTTAAGTTGAGAACAGCAAACTATAGGATTATAAGTTCTTATTCAGTTTATAATCAGAATGATGTGAAGTAAATGTAACTGTTGTTATTTCAGCATCCTAAACAATACAGGAAGGTGCTTTACTATGGTTGGGGCCTATAGATAATGCAATTAAATTAAGTTGTAAGTTAATATTTTGTGGTGATTTGTGCTGTCTTTTTCTCTCCAACTAATTGTCAAACCTGCTCCTTCCTCTCTTTTTTTCACTCTTCTCCTTTCTGCGTTTTTTAGGCCTATGTATTAAAAAGTGGGGGTAACAATGATTTTTTTTCCTGTCATTTATCAATAAAATATTGCCCGCCAAGGTAGCTGAGCAATACTCTGCTGCCTCAGTGACACTGGCTAAGAGCAGCATATCAAGGGCTGTCTCAGGGGATATGTGCATGCGCTCGCTAGCTTGCCCCTTTGTGGAGTGGGCCCGACAGCCCACACTTGGGCTTTTGGTTACACTACTAAAAGAAATAATAGAACAAAATTAATTTTAAATATTTTTTTTAGAGTTTAAAAGCTTATTCAAATAAAGCATTTTTTCTTTCTGATTCCACCGTGGTCCTTGATAATTGGACTGTCACCGTTGGGGGTTACCTCAGGCGCTAGCAGAGCACTGACAGTAATCCCATGAGTGATAGGCTGAAGCCCTGTCCCCGGCAAAAATATCCATTTTCTTCCGCCGTAGGGCTTTTCATTCTTTGATAAATAAACCCATTTGTCTTTACTGACTCGACCAGTTCTTGATATTCTGGTGTTAAGTGGGCGGGGGACTGTGCGCTGAAATCTGCATTCTTCATGGAGTAAAAAAATGCAATTCATCAATAAGCTTTCGTGTATTTCTTTAATATGCAACTGCGCTCATATTATTCATTTGGAATGTGTTATGCAGTGGAATTTACAAAAGCTACTGAATGCAAAATATGCCTAATTATGAGACTTTCCTCATAAAACAAATTCTTTTGACTATTTAGTCCTAACTGTCGAAAACACGTTAAAGCCTTTACAATTTTGCTTCAAGCGAGGTGAAAACATGTCTGACTACCAAATATTGGTCGGGGTGTTCAGCTGGATATAAAGAAATACGTTGCTTGTGTTTTGTGATTTAAAATGTTTTTTATTTAAGTTATCAAGGAGGTCTGTAGATGACATTCTCTGACAACTCCTTCTGTTTAGGATAACCCCTCATGGATACAGCTGGAGGTCTTGCAGGAATGGCAGTCAGGAGAGGAGAGAGCTGATTGGGAGTTTGAATCCCCTGCAACGTTCTGTGCTCTGTTGTTAATGGTAGAGGTCACGGAGGTTTGTGACTCCCTAAATAACAGTGGTTATCAGAGGTGCTAGTAAATGCAACTAGCAGAATTAATGACCATTTTCCCAATAGAAATTGAGAAAGGAGAGTGAAATAGAATTCTTCTGTTGAGGCATGATTGGATATTTAGTATTTCTCAGCCACGATGTACCACGTCACAGATGTGCTGTACGTTCTATTGACTTAAATATCTGTGACATGAATCTTTCGGTTTAATAGCTGGACCAGCTGTGAGTAGATCTGTGGGTTGATCAGAGTGGGCTGTTAAAAACTTGTTAAGACTGGTTTGATTAGATAATGCTTCTTAATAGGTGTTCATTACTTGGCTGTATCCTGTTATTCTACATAATAGTATTCCTAATGTATAAGACTTACTTTTTTTCCTCATTTTCTGCAAAATATTTAGTACCCAGAGGAGCCGCCAACAAGACAATAGTTTTGTTTCTAGATTTCCTTTTCAAAAATATTTATTTCAGCCAATTAATGTAATTTGCATACAAGTGGGAGAGTATTATCATTAATATTTTTTAAAAAATATATATATATATATAATATGTATGTACAGGTGTATGTATAGATATAGTTATATTATTGAATGGTGGGGAGAATTATCGGTCCCCGCACCTAGAGAGAACGGGCCCAATGCTATATAGCACTGGGACCCTCCTAATACTCGCAGCCATTGGGTACCAGGGTGATACTGTTACAATGTAGTGGAAAATCTTGTTGCACTACAAGTGCCAGCATACACTGACACTTCTTGCATGAAGGTTCTTGTAGAACCTTTTCACACTCTACATATGCCAAATTTCTTTTCTCCCTCAAGTCTGTCTAAAGGAGGTTGCTTGCTTATGTAATAGCAACTGACATTTGCTATAGAACTTTGGTTCCAACAGATGCTGGAATTCAGGAGAGCTATGAATCTGTCTAAGGAACGAGTAACCGGTTTTGGAATCTGATGTATCTTTTCCGAATAGGATTTAAATGTGCCCAACAGCTTGGGACCACACACATAACAGCGGTTGAAAGTTGGTTGAAAACATCCAAGTTACCTGAAGAGATCTGCAGATGTATGCTCAGGTTTTCCTGGTTGTCAGGATAGATTTTGTTTAAACAAGAAGTGCAGTGATATCACATTGCATTGGAGAAGTGATTTTGCATTTCTCCACACTACAGTCTAAGAACTGATGTTTAATATTAATATTATGCTTGAAATAAAGAACTTTTGTTATCTATATTTTTATCTGTATTAAAAGTATTCTATACTTTTTTTTACAGCTGGACATTATTCTTGTGATAGTTCAGATGTTAGAGAGTTTATTGTACATCACATATTGGTCACAAATGTTGAATTCAGTCCTTTATGGCAAAAACGCTCTTTTATATTTGCTGTACTTGACCACACATTGCTTTATGATATGTTTATATGCAGACAGTACATATAGTGTAACATGCACTAGAGCAGTAGTGTAACCAGTGGATGATACTGAAGTATAACGCCTGCGGAGCACCTCCGGAACGGTTGCGAGGGCACTCTGTGGCAATGTAGCATTGTGGAGTTCTCTTTGCCCCCCCATAGAGGTGCGAGGAGAGAGCCGCGATGTTGAGGTACTATAGTACCTGAAGATGTGCGCTAATTGTATATGTCCCCGTGGATTTATACCAACACGTGTCGTGCAGAGATGCGGATTGACAGTGTTAGTAGAGAATGCTCCCATTTAATTGTCCTAGGTGTATACAATATAATAATGGAATGATGTCATATCCACAAAAGAAAAGTGTCTGGACAGTGTTATAAATAAAATTAAATGCAAACCAAATTAAAAATGGCCTAATTTGTATTTTATGTGAAAATAAATTAAGTGCAAACATGTTTTATTTACCCCATTCAAAAATCCTTTCCTGCTATAGTCCAAAAGGAAATGTCACAATAGATGGAAACCACTTCATTTAAAATAGATGGCACTCAAATATATATGGGACACTTCGAATAGCCATTATTGATCCCTATGCTGGACAATTACTTTTTTTATTTTTTTTTGAAACACTGGATTGACTATAGACACAAGACAACAGGATATGCTTCGTCCATGATCTGCCCAGCATTGCCTATCATTTTTTCCTTGTAGATTTTTCATAGGAACTAGTGAACTATATATATATATATATATATATATATATATATATATATATATATATATATATATATATATATATATATATATATATATATATATATATATATATATTAGTATTTATAGTATTCTGATGTTTGCTAATGTGTAGTTATTTTTTGGAGTAACAACTGTTGTGTTGCAATGTATCAATGACCCAAATGTGCTCAACAGATACTTCTTTATATTTATGCTGCTGAGTTTAAAGGCTCTTATTGAGAGAATGGTTGTGTGTTCTAATTACAGTAGTTATTCCCATTTCCTGCTCTTAGATCCCACTGAACAGTAATGAAGGAACCACTAGTGTGGGTAAGAATGGTCTCATTGTGTCTCTCTGTGGACTAAAGAGCAACAGAACACAGCGGAACATGGACAGCACAATCTAGCATCATGGTCTTGAGTTTCAACATTTTGCTTGAAGTATAAAGTTTGGGCATATTTTATTTTTTTAAATGTTACTGTTCCTTTAAAGTTATTCACATTATACAGAAATGCAGAATGCGTTGTGTAGCTTTTCAGCGTCCTTTTATTCACTATTGTTAAAAGCAGATGTTGCTATTTATTGTTTTTTTATGAATGGATGCACCAGACCCATATTTTAGTATTCCTACAAATACCGACTCATTGTAAAACTATCCCATTCTATTGAATTATATTTTCCATACTGTCACTTCAACCATTATATGGAATACATTAAGTTGTTTTATATAGATGTGGTGCTGGAGGGAGACATGGGGCGTTGCAGTGATGAGAAGAGACTGGGTGGGGTGAAGGGACAGAAGCTTTCAAGCAAATGAGGCCTAAAGTGGCCAAAATCTTAAAGGAAAACTTTGGATAATGTTTATCAACCAGAATCTTCAGAAATTGATTCTTCCCCCCCCCCCTAGAGGGTGGAGCAGATGATCTTAGTGAGGAGCCATAAAGTAGATGAACAAGAGGAATTAGAAGCGCCAGTGTAAATAGTTGAATTTTTTTATTACAAAAATGTAGAATATGATGGAATTGAACCTATGATGTTCTGAGAGATAATGTAGTTTTCCGGTTTGCACTGAATTTTAAAACAAGCCTGTCGCATACATTTTATTGGTGTGATTAAGTGTTTTAAATGGTATGTCTTCTTTCCATGATGATGATTATTGTCTAAGACCTGTGGGGACAATTGATAAATTATATAGTAAAATAACAATAGTAGCTGGTTTTGGGGGAAGTACATGTGGCTACTGTAAGGCAGAAGCATGAAGAGCCACCAATATTAAAGCCACCATTGGCGATTGGCGTTCTCTGCAGCTTCCGGTGGTGTGGTATGGTCAGAATGAGGAGTCAGTGGAAGGTAGAGACATGAAAGATGAACTAGCCATTGTAGAAATCCATTGCTGGCAGCCATGATATAAACAGACTTCCTCTTCTAGTTCTACCTATGGAAGTTTACACTCTGAGAATATTCAATATTGATAATATGTGTGATAATAACTCCCCAACAGAGGTGATGTAGTTCCATAGCAGATGTGGTAGAGGGAAAGTTAGATAGGAACCACAGTGCCTATCTGCCATCAAATTCTGTGTGTCTATGTTCACAAGTTGTTTGTGCAGACTACTGACCACCTACTGATGTCATGGCTCTCGCATTCTTACCCCTTTTCTGTGATGCTGGAACATGGGTAGAGCATTTTGGATCGTGATCCTCTCTGTGCTAGTTTGCTCTGGGCACATAGTGAATTAGTAAAGACATATGATTGGGTATTAGGCGCAAAAAAAGGATTATATGTAATGAATGTACGGATGTATGTAGAAAAAAGTGTATTATAATCCACATATGAAGTTCTCCCTGTGGCAAATATATGAAGTCCCAGTAAGAGATCTAGGGCTAGATTTACTAAGCTGCGGGTTTGAAAAAGTGGGGATGTTGCCTATAGCAACCAATCAGATTCTAGCTGTCATTTTGTAGAGGGTACTAAATAAATGAAAGCTAGAATCTGATTGGTTGCTATAGGCAACATCCCCACTTTTTCAAACCCGCAGCTTAGTAAATCTAGCCCCTAGAGTTCATAGTCTTTGATGATAAATGTTTTTCTGAAAATGTCTTTCTTATCCTTGTCGCATGTATCATATAAAAGAAACAGAGAGAAATAGATACATAGTGTAACACTGTGGTAATGAGCAAATTAAGTGGCTTAGTGGAAGCACTAGCGCAACAGATTCCTGCCTCCTGCGGTTAATATCTAAGACTGGTTGCCGTTATTCATTGTACAAATCTCCTATGGCTCTTTCAGTATCCTGGGTTTGTGACGCGGACGTCTTCTCATCTCTGTGTGAAAGTAAAGTGAGCGGTGAAAGAGGGCATCCATAGTGAGGTACTGTTAGGAATAGGTGTCGGCACAAATTGGCAAGTGCATACTTACATTGTTCAGAGTCAATATGTGCAGGTAGTTAAAATCTGGACGGAATTGCGGCCGCTCCCTGTAGATAGTTCCTTGGTCTAATTGCGGGTCGTCTGGGGGTCAGGCTTCCTCCAGAGCATCCCCGTGATGGAACCCCGGCATCTCTACACGGCTTATGTGCACTCTACCAACTGTAAGTGTCCATTTGGCTTTTGTAAAATCCTAGATGGGTCATGTGCGTTGCAGACTCTGCGTTTAGCCAGACATCACATCTCTCAGTTTGCCTGAACCGTTGTTGTACCTTATGTTGACCTTTAATACATAGAACAACAAATAGATTTGGAACAATAGAAGCCATAACCTGCTATGAAAAAGTGATGCTCAATTGGCCCCAAGACAGAAAAACAAGTTCTGGCGTTCTAGGGATAGCAAGCTTCTACCTGACATCTGTACCTCAGTACAGTACGGTAACCAAAATAATAACTGACCAGACAAAAGTCCGACTTCTACACATTGTCTTTTGGTCGCCAGCCTCTGGTGAAGCTTTCTAGGCCTTAAAGAGCTCAAGTGCCCCATCCTAGCTGCACTGGGCTCCTTGCAGATGTACATTTTTGGCATCCAATACTAGCAAGGTATTTACATAGGAATGCTGATGAAGTCTCTCTAAAAAATCTGGGTTGAGCATTTGACACTTACGGACAGGAGACCTAGATGATTGTTTTAGTTGATATGTCTTTTTTCTGTATCTAGTAATATTATTTACAGGGGTAAATATGAATCGTTTGTATATGTGAAGACTCATGCAGCAGTATCCAGTGCAACAGACTACTGATGCAGCATGATTATAGTTTGATGATGAAACTAGTGTGAGGTGTAGCAAAGGGTTAAGAGGTGAGTAGAGCCACCTGGAGGGGGCTGATGTGACAGCCCTGTTTCCTAAACATTGTGTCTGTTCCCAGAAATTAAGAACGTTTTGTCATCTGTTGGAAAATGAAAGTTATTAAGTGTATTTGCTAAGGTTCTTTTGCAGTTCCATAAAAGGTTTAGGGAAGTATTCCTGGTGAAATGAAACCACGCACACTTGTGTGGGCTGTATTGTTCCTGCTGTTACCAATGTCCTGAATCTTGATTATTTTCCTGGAATAGAGCAATGATACTTGAAACAAAAATGCTGTTCCCAGCTAGAGAATTAGAGATGGTTGTGACTACAACTGGTCTGAGTCACTGGCAGCCTGCGGGCTAAGCTGAGCAGCACAGCTGACAGGCTTGTACGCTCACAGTACAGCAGTATTCATTATGCTGCCATAGTTTGCATATAAACTGAGGTGACAATTTGAAACTAAATTCAAGACTGATTTGCCGGCTGGTCAGTTATTTTGCTGAGACGCATTTTATTATCCAATTAGGCTTTTGTTTTTCTGTCAACCCCCCTAAATCATCACACCCGGTGCTGTTCACTAGGCTACAGTGGTGAGAACAGTAAGGTAGAGTTAGGTAGGCAGTGCCAGTGGCGAGCCAGAACCCTGTCTAGTAAGGTATTTGACAAGCTTGCTAACCTGCCTGATTAGTATGTAATCACAGGCCAAGCAGAAAAACAATTATTGTCCCATCTACATTCCGCACTGACTCTTCATAGGTTAATTTATTAGAGCCATAAATTCCCAGACCCATTGGATTGTGGGCACATTCAGTCCTACTGTAGAGTTTGTTCTCCAATTAGTCAGTGTCACATGTACTCTCTGTTGTCTTAGTATCAGGGCCGTCTCTTCCATTGGGCACGATGGGCAGGTGCCCGGGGGCCCTGCAGGCAAGGGGGGCCCATCCGAATCCCATCCGAAATTTATATATATTTTTTTTTAAAATACTTACCTTGTGGTCACATCAGCGATGATCCGGCTCCCTCCCTGGTCCTCTCTTCCGTGCTCGCAGTGAATGCTGGGCGTGATGTCACACCCAGCATTGACTGCAACCACAGCACGGAAGAGGGCAGAAGAGACTCAGCGGCGCGGAAAAAAGAAGAGGATCGGACTTAAGGTAAGTTAAGGGGGCCCCTATATATATATATATATATATATATATATATATATATATATATATATATATATATATATATATATATATATATATATATATATTTTTTTTTTTATTTTTTTTTAGGGGCCCGGTACACTGCATTGCCCGGGGGCCCATAAAGTAGTTAAGGTGGCCCTGCTTAGTATGGTGATGAAATCAAGACACACTATAAGCCAAAGTGGAAAATAGTGTATTGGAGTGAATGGACAAATTAGTGTGTTCAGCCAAATTTGTTTTAAGGTTTTGATATATTAAAAATAAGTACATCATAAAACAATGGTTGGTTATCATGCCTATTTAGTTACAGAGACCAAATTCCTTACTGTTCTGATTTTATAAATTGCCAGTAATGAAAACAGGTTGAAATGAACAAAACTTAATCCAAACATTTTGTTATATTAACATGAAAGTAAAATTACATATCTAACAAATCTGCAAGTACAAAGTCATTGTATTATTAAATAGTAAGTTGTATAATACATGTCATCTCCTCCCTCAACTACATACAGCTGAAATCATGACCCACATATAGAAGACTCCGCTCAAGTGGATGTAATACAGGTCAAAATGCTTGAGCTGCAAAGCGTAGTGTGTCATTCAGTTTGTTTGACATCCGTGGTATTGCCCCATGCATGAATCCAACAGTCCACAGAGCAATTCAACAAGGCAGGACAGTAAACATAGTCAATTCAGCCGCGTTATTGTAGGAATAAGATTACCGTTACTACGGTAAACATGCACCATATTACTGTTAGTATGGTAATTTTAATGCTGATTTTTGCTTGCAGCTCCAATCTGAGTTAAAATTACCGTATTAACGGTGATACAATTAGCTCCGTGTTATTCATAAACTAACGCGGCCGCATTGAATCGGTGCCATACTGTGCTTCTTTAGTTATGCCAGATAGAGATGCACCTCCCTGATACAAAAAACCCCACCAAGATTTACATATGATTTATATATAGTACAATCTAAACAGATTTGTTTTGTATTTTTCTGTGTGGTTATACATAGCCTTTCATAGTTATTGTCAAGAGTGGGTTTACTGGCTTTTTACAAATCTAAGGGCAAATAATATTTTAAGTGAGTACACAAACGTACATGTTTTTGAATCCTGTTCTTGTTTATTTTAAACAGGGCAACATTGATAAAATACTTTTTTTGTGTACTACACTGGAGCTTAACAGGTCATATACATGGCAATTTTTGCTGTGGATACAATATTGTTCTCTAAAAAAAAAAAAAAATAGCTGAGAGGCTAATTCCACTTTTTTATCAATAGTATTAAAAAGTAATGATCTGCAGTGGGATGATCCTGCAGGAGGCGTTGCTGACACAGCATCTGTGACTCTAAAACACGTGTATATTTCTTGTTAATTGTAGTAATCACAGCTTCAAACTGTGTCTTTAAATACAAATACGGTAATAGTATTGATGGCAGGACGACAGCCTGGCTTCTGGGTGCTGTTAATTCCATCACTGTTTACTCCCTGCATCCATTCACTCAGTGAACCAACTAGCATAATTGGACAAATCAATTCATTTTACTACAGAAAACATGGAACTTATGTAAAATTTAACACACTAAAAGACGTTGCTGATTTATTTTTCAAACTTAAAAATGCCACTAGATACATTTATATTCTACATACATGTCAAAGCATGTCATTGTTATTTATCTATAGAATAATTACATATGTTAACATATGAAACACTGTGTCAGATATTTCACACATTTGGTAATTGTTTTGTTGTAGAGATCTCATTAATGACAGTTGAAAAGGAGACAATAATGTAAGCATATTAGAGCTTAGTTTCAAACAATGTAGTATCATTCATCCTACAGATTGTCAAACGCACAATAATAGTGACTAATGTTACCGTAATGTGGAAAACTTCTCACAGACAGCAGGGTGAACGAAATGAACATGAGAATGCTTCTCAAAGTCATCACGTAAATGGAATGTGTCACATTCCAAGCGCTCGGCACTAATGAAATCCTCATCGTTTCTAATCAATGACTTGAAATCTGAGCCATTCAGAATGACAGTGATGCATCCGGGTGAAAATAAATGGAAATTACTTAACATTCTATAATGGCCCAAAACCTATTAGAGTATAGATGCTACTTATAGGACAATATGTTTGGATAAATCATTAAATATGATCAAGATTAGATAGACTGTGGCACGCTTTGCCCTCTTGACCAGAAGTTATTCAGCCTCTCTGGTTTTTCTAAGAGCTGCTCCGATGTCGTACTGTAAGCTCATTACATTCACATAGTCTATTTAGCAGATTAGTCTGTAATTAGATGTCTTCTCAACAGCTTGACTAGTCAGCTGTAGGTTGACAACACATGCTAATGATCTGATCTCCTAAGGTGAAATTTGCTTCACTACAAATGTAATGTGTTTTTGGGTCAAAGGGCTGCTTTTGTGGGGGGCTCCATCAGGGAGGTCTCCTACCTGCTTCTGGTGCACATAACAGAAAGGGACTCAGAATGGAGGACAGTTCATAAAGTAGTAGTAGTAGAACAACACACCACATAGACCCTCGGTGCCATACAAGGGGGAAGAGTACATATAAAACAGATTACTTAACCAAGAGTTGGCAAAGTGAAGGACATACTGGAAGCATAATACAATATACACGCTAGAAGCATAAAAGCAAAAATAGGTGCATAAGATGTAGTAGGCGAGTTGGTCGAGAGCGTGCAGGGGGGACAAGGACGCACAGGTGGGCAAGAGGGGGGGGGGGGGCAGAAGGACTCTGCTCTCGAGAGCTTACGTTCTAAAATGGAGGGCTGACATAAGAGACAGTGGCACAGAGTGCAGATGTCGGTGTAAGGAGGGTGGGCGGCAGGGGGAGTTTGGAGGAGGACTGATTGGCTTTGTCGAACATGTGAGTTTTTAAGGAGTATTGAGGGCTGGAGGAGAGTCCATTGGATGTGGCAGCATGTTCCTTAGGTGTGGAACAACACAGAAGAAATCTTTGAGGCGCGAGTATGATGTAGTTGCCAATGGTGAGATGAGTTTATATTAGAGAGGGTGGGAGGTAGTGTGGAGGTAGAGGAAGTTAAAGCTATATGGGGTGGAAGAGAGGCTGTGAGGGCTTTGTAGGTGAAGAGTTTGTATTGGATTCTATAGGGGATAGGGAGTTAGTAAAGGGATTGGCAGAGACTGGAGGCAGAAGAAGAGCGGTGAGATATTAAAATCAGTCTTGCTGTGCCATTGAGGATGGACTCTGGGGAGAGGTGGTTGAGAGGCCACACAGGAGGAGATTGCCATAGTTAATGTAAGAGATAATGAGAGGGTGGATGAGAGTTTTCATAGCATTAAGGTGAGGAAAGGTCTAACCCTGACGATGCTGCAAAGGTGGAACAACAGATTTGGGAGAGGGACTCTGAGAGGGATTAAAGAAAAGGGAGGAGTCGAGGATGATGCAGGCAGCAGACATGGGGAGTACAGTACAGTGTGGGAGATCTGGGGAAGGTATTGAGATGCTAATGGGAGGGAAGACAATGAGTTCTGTTTCGGGCTGTATCTTGGATGCAAGACCTATTCACTAGCAATAGTGATAACTTTGAGAGAACATACCTGTAGTATATGGAATAATTCAATATGTTACATATGACTAGTCTCTCTCCCTGATGGTTACTCTTTTTCATAGACACATCTCATGCCTCTAATTTATTCCCCTGTAATTAGAGTGTGATGTGTGGGAAGATTGTCCTTTTTTTGTGATGTCTTTTTAAAGCTTTGAATCTGTGAATGTCCAACATGACAGTTTAGTCTTATTTGTAGCTGATACTGCCCTAGGTGAACACTTATTTTCCCCACATACTCAATCTTTTCTATCCACCAGCCCTTCCTCTATTACTTTAATAGAGAAAAAGGTGGCTGGTAAAGGCAGCATAATAACTCAAAAGCATAAAAAGTAAATAAACATACACCCCTGTCCATGCACCTTCCATGTTTTACCGAGCTGTGTGCTTATGTAATTACATTCATCCTAATAGGCAGCCTGTGTCTAGTGTGATACCAATAGGGGCAAATAAAACCTGTTCTGTCAAATGTTTGAACTAGAAGAGTTGCTGGAACAACTAAAAAGGAAGCAGAATGGTCATTGGCTACTCATGAAACTGTTTTATAATTAAGCACTCATTGGTACAAAACATTCTGTGATATTATGTTTATTGCATTTATTTGTTTACACTTCTGTGTTGCAATAATAAATACACAGATTACCTAACACAAATACATAGTGGTAGTAGATAAATGAATGCAGTGTCAACTAACTGGTTTTGTTGGTTTGTAATTTCAAAACAATGCCCTGTAATTTCCACATCCTATCTGTGTTACAAAACATTGTCCTGTCATTTACACACTTTATATTGAAATTCTTTGCTTTGGATAAGTTTCCTACTATAAATGTAGTTTAGTATATTTCGTATAAAAATTATAGTTGTTATCCTCTGAAGTGTTAAACTAATCGTCATACCAGAACAGGGATAGAAGTGATGACAATCATCCTTGTTTATTCATTAATTTTAATCAAGAAGAACATATTTACAGGGTGGCCCGTCAACCTTGAGCCAGTGGTGAAATTTTATTTTCCCATTATTCTTTTATGTAAGCTTGGCTCAGAATGTTCTACATTACACCAATGCTGTAAATTGCTGATCTTTGTAGTTCTAATGAGGTTCTGTAAATCTGGCGGTCATGAGACTGAGAACAGTCTTCGCTTCATTTTGCCGTTGAACAATTCCAGTTCACCTGATCTGACGTTGACCTAGTATACAGTAGAAGGCATTACCCACCAGTGGTATGTCTGTCTTGTTAAGGGATAGACAGCTGCATTGAAAGTGGGCTAGACAAGGGTTATAAATAACAGTGACACAAAAACATTTTATGCTGTCCCCTAACAACTTGTGTCCTAGGCATATGCCTAGTTTGCCTCTAGGCTAAATGTAGTCCTATAGAATATATTTGCATTAATATGGCTCAAAATTGATAATACTGTATGGAATCTGTTTTGTTTGACCTTTTCATAACGAAGTTTATTTTCCTGCTCCTTGCATGTTTGTCAGATATGTAGGACTACCACCTATCCATGCCATATTTATGCATAAAGCTTTTCTTGTTCTATACTTCCTTTGCCAATTGTTCATTGTGGACTCAGATATGCTTCTGCTCCTACACACACTGTGTGAGATGCTGTGAAAAGGAAAGCAAAGTTTCATTAAATCTGCAAAGTCCAGTTAGGTCAGTGATCTCATCCCGAGTTATTGTGTATATCTATATGGGAACAGCAGTGTGTCATTAGGGAGCTAGGTGTATGTAAATAAATCAAAGAGTTTCTTTAGTAACTAATGAATCATGCTATATTTATCAGGCATATTTTCCTTTCTTCCATTTACATATTGTGCAGAATCTGGACCCTGATCTAATTAACTGAATTCACTGATGGTGTATATATTAGTGCAATTATCCACATGAGATGGTCCTATTGCTTGTAATTCTGTATCATGGGCTTTATCTAGGCAGCAGACAGCATGTGAATGGACTTCTTAACTATGTCTTTATTACAATTTTTCAAAACTAGAGGTGCAACAAAATAGAAATCATATTACTTATGGCATTCACATTAATGATAAAAATACATTCCTTTTAGCCAAGTGCATTCACATGAATGGTACATTCAAATAAGGGGGTGGCAGTTAATGAATCACTGCGTTCCCAATGGCTCTATACACAGAATTACATTGGTACATTGTGGTTTTTTTTTTATTAAATCAAGTGTCTAGCACATAGTGTTGTAATATAGGTCTAATACTCCACACATACAAATCAATAATTAAAACATAATATATATTGAATGTAAATTAGGTGCGCCTGTTTGTAAAATCATACATTTTCAAATTCATTAAAATATTATAAAAATGTACAAGTAATATAGAGAATCTTCAGGTAGATGTAGATATTACCTTTATTTGTCATTGATACAACTCTGTATTGTCCCAAATACCTACATACCAAGGTTGATGTTATAACATAGTAGATAATATTATTCCTTCATATGTAGCTTTATGGAACAAGAAGGTTAATTGTACAAATATGTACAATTAATCTGTGCAAACAGATCAAACATACCTTGTATATATAATAAATCCCAGAAGTTGTCTATCGCCTAGAGTTGGCCTTCTCTTAGGATCCTCCTATCCTGCATCCTAGATGACAGTAGTCCTATCTTTTGGCACAGTTTGTTTGACTGAATGCAGGGAGAAAGCTGGTAAAGGGGGTAAGATGAGGACCCACTACACTGATAAACATGACTGTTACACTAATAAAGTGCAGAAAAAGTCAAATGATCAGTACTGCAACTATGTGGCCTCCCACACAGTACGTGCGTGTGTGTGTATGTATGTATGTGTAATTGTATATATGTGTATGCATGTGTGTATATATTTTATTATTTCCGGGGGAGGCGTTTTTTTTTTTATTTTTTACTTCTTCAGATACTCTCCATATGTGCTGTGCCACAAACGCCTTCATCACTGACCATGTTTCACCATCATGGCTCAGCTTTGCCATGAAGGTTTCATCAATTATTTCCTGTGCCATGGTAATGACCATCGAGCTGTTCTATCTCATGCACAACATCGTCTGCTTTTAGCATGTTGTTAGTTCATTATGCTGGATACATTTACTTAAACACACACACTTAAGTATATAGATGGATTTATTTATGCCAAACCCTGGTATTTTAGGCCTTACATTTTCTTCTGTTTAAGACAATATAATTACATATTTCAGTTACTCTGAGTTTAAAGGTGTACTTTAGCTTTCTTAAAATGTCTAAGGATAAAATGTGAGTTATTTATTTTTTTGTGTCTGTTACTGTGTCAGCATTCCTTGTTTCTGTGATACCAATATCCTTTTTGGTCTGGGGGATATTTTATTGCAAGTGATAATTGACTTTTTTGACAAGGATGTAGAACCATCTTCTGGGGTACATAATGCAGTGTACAGTAGATAGGTTACTGGAAGTATAGAGAGGTACGAAATGTAAGAGAACATAGTCATGTAAAAAAGAAAGTACAACCCTCCCTAAATCTGTATCTTGTAAACTCTGCAGTACTTAGCACAATTGTAAGAGCATATATTCTATAGCTATAAAACCTTAAAGCCTTCCTGCATGTAATCTTTAGTTGTTTTCTTTGATATTTCCTCCTAGCGGCTTATTTTCCTGCTCCTTGCGTGTTTATCAGATATGTAGGACTAATATCGTGGTGTGTTCTTACATGGCTTGTTATTTATGTAGTTTGTCACATAAGTACAGATTTTTAAAATTTTAGGACTTGGCGAGGTCTAGGTGATTAAGTCCTGATCTGTATAAACACAGACTTGAAGGGGGTGTTCTTTTTTTCACATGACTGTTACTGCATTTGGGTCTGTGCTTTGTGCGTCATCTTCAAGAAGAAACGTAATTTAATGGAATGTGTGGGGGTTTGTTATACATCTGATGGAAGTTATAGGAAATAGGAACCTTCTAGTTTTCCCTTGTGTGTCTGTATAGCATTAGCTTATTCTGTATTCAAATTGAAAATTTTTATGTAAACTTACACCCAAATTTCACTGGTGTCACTGTACTTTTTAGATGTACTTTATAATTAATGTTTAGAACTGATATTTACAATGCAGTTATTATTTTTGGTCTGTCTGATATTTTAAGAAATTGCACTGCGGGCAACTGGATATGAAAAGAGCACAATTTTGGGGTCCACTTAAGCGAGCTACCAACGAACGCTGGGCAGGTCATCATGCAGGGTGTCAAACTGTTTGCGAGCACAACACATATTGGGACTATTATCAGAATATTTCAACAATGGGCATAAAAAATGCATTTCATGATAAAGTATTAATAGTTCATAAAAGGAGATCTCCGACCAGAACACAGTATACATTCTTACCCTGTTCTAGCTCACACACAGCTGTGTTGTCAAGGCCACTCCCACTTCCTGTTCTCATAATAGAGCATTCCAAATAAGTGAAAATCTGCTTTTTATCTTAACTTTGAGAACGCCACCCAATGCTATACTTTTAAAGTTTTGATTTAATTTCTTCTTTCATTTAAACTTTTTAGGTGACCTTCAAAAGAGGGACTAGTTTGGCCATATAATTCTTAGAATCCTATTCCAGCAGCCATGCCACGTGTATTATTGTGTTACTGTCTCCTTCCCCATTTGTTAAAATATTTATGGAGAAAGAAAAGATACGTTTGCATGACTCCTTTTTGTATTTAAAAAGCCAGACGGCATCATTTTCAATGGTTGTATTTCTTAAAATGAAGGACCAATTCCCCCCCCCCCCCACACACACTCTTTTAAAGTTGCTAATTTGGTAATTATTTTATTTATTATGCTGCATTGTTTTGAAAATAAGTTATTTATGTGGTATTTAATATATTTACTTTATGCTGTGGAATAATTATTAAGGTAGCCCTAAGCCACGTTCAAAGCCTGCATGATTTAGCACAATTGTAACTGCATGTATTTTATAATTAGAATACCTCATTGCATTTGGTCTATAGTGACTTTCTTTGATATATTTTCCTAGTGCCTATACTTCCATTTGGAGACATAACCGTAACCTTGTTTTACACAGGAAGAAGGGTCATACCTGCATTATATAGTAATTATATCTCTACCTTTCAGCTTTATGTTTAAGCTTCTTTGCCCCTGCTAGTACTTCAGTGGTATCACTGGGACATTCACATTTTTTGTTGAATTCAACAGGGTCCCAAACTTAGCGGCGACCCTGCTGAGCAGCCTTCAAAAGTAGGGAAAGATGGATTAAAATGAATCTGTAAAACTTTATTATAAGCAATAATAAATTATCTGATTTGTGTTCTCTTTGTTACATAACATTTTCCTCTGCTTGGCCACAATATCTCTCTATCTTCTTCTTTTAGAAGTGGTTCAGCCTCTTCATTTTCGACATATCATGAGTTTTAAAGCTCATAAAGCCATGATTTTATGTTGTTCATATGTTGTGCTAAGTGCAGGCCATAAAGATTTTTTTTGGAGTGCGCAGTCTAATTGAAGAACCAGTACTTGAAAGTCCTGTGTGTTTGTTTGGATGAACCATTAGTGTTTCTGTGACTGCAAGAGCTGCTCAAGAGAAAAATAGGAATATACTGCCAATATGCACTGTGTTTGTGAGCAGCAAAACATGTTTATCTTGTTATACCCATATCTCCTTCATTGCAAGTACATTGTACTTGGTATATCTGCACGGGACATGACACACTGTTTTCAGCGATGGCCATGCTGTTACATTGCTATGTTTGTGAAATGAATGAGGAAAAATAAGTGTTATATATATTCTGTCCACCCCAATTGAAACATGTATCTGCCAAATAGTGAACTCTGCTTCCTGTGTGTTGCCTCAGCAATCTACACAGCTTTTTAATTTATCTTTTGTCTTGTATATGTATATACTCACTATTAAGGTAGGCTCTCTGGATAGTGCCAAATTATTATTTATTATTTTTATTATTCACAAGTAAAAATATAAAGCAGACAGACTCCGGGACAATTAGGACATGTGCCCCGCTAGAATGTCGCCCTCCAATGATACGCGCACCAGCAGCAGGTATGGGCGGCATTGCCGGGGTGTTTTTAAGGAAGGGGGCCCAGTACTTTGGAAGTGCTTGGCCCTTGTCTGTGGAATGTGACACACTACAATGTGACGTGACTGTCCCAATTCGGAAAAAGTTGTTAGGTATGCATTTATCACTGTTATTTTCTTACCCCTGAGGTGCAGAGCCTTCTAATATTGGATCTGGTCTACAGGGTTCATACAGTAAGGTTTGAATGTGACTTTCATACATTATTATTGGTGCTATTAGAATCCCATAGTTACGTAATTAGTATTCATCAGTTACATCCGTTCAACCTTTTATTGATTCAGTCAATATTTGATACAAGTGTTTTGCAGTGTTAACAAAACAAAAAACAAACTTAATAGATTTGATCCTTTTGGAAGTGTCCAATGATGGGATGAGGCACAAGAGGGCCTCTTTTCCTTATTTTTGTTTGGGTCTCAGTCTGTCCAGCTGGACTTCTGGAAAAGAGACACCAGCAGTGGTTACTGTGGACATGTCTTCCTTGTGGTTATTAACAGATTATCAAAGGCTTGTGCAAGTTTTTCGCCCCCAGATTTCAATTTCTACATACAGTTCTACAAGCTAATCCCAAGTGCAGCAAGTTTACTATGCTGTGAATAAACACAGGTGTAGGACATATCTCATATTCACAATATATATACTTTAAATTGCAAGAGATGCATTGTCCTTTCTTTAACAATAGAAGAATAGTCTCATTTTCGTAGCCACCTACTGATACATTCATGAACAGACCTGCATCTGATTAATTCCGGGGAGCTGGTGAAACGTCTACAGCAACTGCTGCAGGGGCATCTGTCTAAGTTTGTACCTCTGTCCCTATGCCTTATTCTAAGGTTAATTACACTGCAATAAACAAAGGAGTGTGTTGGTCTTTTTGGAGGAAAAAAAATGGAAGGATTATTCTACTTGAAAAATTATCTCGATGATATGTTGGGAGGGAAACCTATTTCCTAATTGTTGAGCATTGGGTTGACCTGTAATCATATATGCTCTGCATTCCTGGTGTTTGTGGTTTTTTTTTTTTTTGCCTTTTAACAGTTCCTCCTTAGCAACAATGGCTTTTTCCCTATAGAGCAAATGCTCCTCTGCACTTGGCTTCTCTCCAGTCTGCACGTTTTAGATTCTTTCTTTGTAGTTTTAACTCTATCTTATCTATCGTTGTTAAGCTACAGAACTACACTTTGCTGTTTTTGTTCTTTCATATACAGCCTGCTTTGTTCTGTCTATTGCCCATACCTAAACATCAATTTATTTTAAAGATGTTGCATATACTAAATTAAAGGACTACTAATATAAAACACTGTACTTTATATTACTACAGCAGCCTTGTAATTTAATTGTAGAATTGATTACACTATTACAGATACCTTTAACTAGGTGTCTGCATCTGCTGAATTTTATTTTCACCCAATTTATACAAATATATAGGCCCTCTTCACCATATTTACACAGAAATCAGACAGGCAAATATGTGCTTTGCAGGACATATTAATATACAAGCGAACAGAAGGGAGGAAGAAAGGTTTTGAACAGATGAGAACGAGATAGAGACCGAGTGTGTGTGTGTGTGTGTGTGTGTGTTTGAATAATGAGCAAATTGGATGTAAAGGAATGGTTTAAGCAGCAATTTGCTATCTCTCATTCCCCAGTGATAAATGCCAGGTTTTTGAACAGTGAAAATAGTGGCTGAAAGGTCCCAAAAAATATAATTATTTTCTTTTATGTTTTTTTTTTTCCTTCTCTCCCCCTGATCCCATTCCTTAACTTACTCATCTCATCTCTCCTCTTCTGTGCTTCCTCTCCCTACTCCCTTAGACTTTCACTGTCTCCTTGCTCCCCTCCAATATCCTTCTTTTACTCCCTGCCCTCATCTACATCCCATGTCCAGCCCACACCCATGCACCAGCAACTCTGCCAATGTCATCCATATCTCCCCATTTTCCGCTCTCTGGAATTCCAAATCCACTCGCAACAAACTGCCCTCTCTCCATGACCTCTTCATCTCCAACTCTCTTAACCTTCTTGCCATCACAGAATCCTGGCTTTCTTCCACTGATACTGGTTCCCCAGTTGCTCTGTCCTATGGGTGCCTTTCTTTCACCCACTCCTTCAGACCCGATGGTCGCCCAGGTGGCGGGGTGTCAACCTCTTATACCCCAATTGTACCTTTCATGTCATATCCCCTGAGCATTTCATTCTCCTCCTTTTTGAAGTTCACTCGGTTAGTCTCTTCTACACCATCCATCTTCGTGTCTCAGTCATCCACCACCACCCTGGTCCCAAATATCTTGATAATTTTACTGTCTGGCTTACCCACTACCTCTCCTCAGACCTCCCCTCCATCATCCTAGGTGACTTTAACATACCCATGGACAACCCCACCCATAGACCCAACCATCAAACTTCCTACCCTCTCTTTCTCCTTTGGCCTCTCACAATTGATCTCTTCCCCCACCCACAGTCTCGGTGGTCATTCCCTTGGCCTTGTCTTCTCTCATCAATATGCTCTTTCTTACCATATTACCACCATCGCCTCTCCTTCTCCCCTTCACTCTTTACCTCATCACCCAAATCTACCCTTACTAGACGCAATCTTAATGCTGATTGATCTTGCTGTTTTCGCCACTTCATTTGAAACTCTCCTCACCCCTCTATAGACACAGGCCTGCTCCAACTATAAGTGGCCTACCTCTAAAACCACACCCTCATCACAGCTCTTGACTCTGCTGCCCCCGCATCTTCTGTCCATCTTCTCCGCTCTGAACCCCAACCTTAGTACTCCAAATTTACCCAGTTCCTTCAAAAACGCACACGTACCTTGAAACACCACTAGAGGAAACTTTGTTCCTTGGCAGACTTCCTTCATTTGAAGCTCATCCTTTAATCCTACAGTTTCGCCCTCTTCCTTGCTAAACAATCATCCTTCAAGTCTCTCATCTCTTCACAGCCCTTCAGCCCCTCCACCTTTTTGTCATTTTCAGCACACTGCTTTTCCTCTTACTCCACACCCTTCACAACATCGGCCTTTATGACACCGTCATTTCGTGGTTCTCCTCCTGCCTTGCCAATCGCTCCTCCTCTGTTTCTACCTCTGCCCCCCCAACCATACTTTCTGTAGGAATCCTGCACAGTTCTGTCCTTGGCCCTCTGCTTTTTTTCTCTGTATGCCTAATCAGTTCTCTCAACCTCATTTACCCTCTGTATGCAGACAACACTCAACTCTACCTCTCATCTCCTGATCTCTCCCCTTCATCCTTCTATTGGGTGTCCAGTTGCCTCTCTGCCATCTCCTCCTGGATGTCCTTATGCTTTCTCTAACTTAACATGGCCAAAACTCCTCACCTCCTGACCCCTCTATCACTATTGAGAACACCACTATCTCCTCTGTTCCCTAACTCCATTGCCTGGGTCACATTCTTGACTTCTCCCTCTCCTTGATACCTCATATTCAGTCTCTTGCCCAATCCTGTAACTTTCAGCTCTGCAACATCACCTGTATCAGACCCTTCTTCCATGATGCCACCAAAACTGTTATCCACTAACTGATCATTTCTTGTCTCAACTACCTTTTCCTTACTGGCATCCCCCACTCCCGTCTTGCTCCTCTTCAAATGCTGCAGCTAGACTTACCTTTCTCTCTTGCCGCTCCACATCTGCCTCCCCTGACTGCCAAGCTGTACACTGGCCCTCCTTTTCCTACAGAATCCTCTTGAAACTCCTCACCCTCACGAACAAGGCCGCCTTCAACTCCACTGCTCTTACATTGCCAATCTCCTCTCCATACATACTCCCTCCCGTCCGCCAATAACCATCGCCTTTCCACCACTTTGGTAGCCACATCTTACTACCTAATTCAAGATTTCTCTCGTACTGCCCTCCACCACTGGAACAATCTCCTTCTTTCTATCAGGCTATCCCCTAGCCTCTATAGCTTCAGGTCACTGAAAACCCACCTGTTAAGAAAAGCCTACCATTCCTCCACTTTACCATTTCACGATGTAGTATATCTGTCTTTCATCCTCCATCTCTTCCACTCTTGCTTTTTGCCCTCAGATCCCTATACATTGGCGCCCCCCCCCCCCATGTGTCAACCATTTGTCTGCCCCTTTCCCTTTAGATTTTAAGTTCTAGTGAGCAGGGCCCTCTTCCCTCCTGTTCTCAATACCTGTAGCTCTTGCTCATCCGCTACACTGCGCATCTCCTGGTTGGGCTCTCTGACCATTGATTCCACTCCTCCACTGTCTTTGTACCTCTTTCAATGGCTCTAAACCTCTTAGTAGCGCCCAGGATAATGGGCATAAGTTTGAGCCTGTGCTGAATATATCCCTTGCACCCCAGTAGCTGTGTTGAGTTGTAGTGTTGTTTGTTTACTGTATTGTACTGTTATACCGTGTACTGTCTTGTTTAACTCTGTACGGCGCTGCGGACCTCATGTGGCACCCTGTAAATTAAGGTGGTTAATAATATGTCAAAGCTCTTATATAAATGAATAAACTGGACTTGGAGAATGGAATGTACTGTAGGTGGATGCTATTTTTCATTAAATGTTTCATGCACTTTAAACAGGATGCATGTTAACCCCGTAGTAATATTGTTCCTGTTAAATTTCAGGAACAAAATCCAGGCATTGTGTAGAAAAAACCTACAAGTAACAGAGTTGAAAAATAGGCATTGAATGAAGTGTGTTTGTTTTTTTATGGATAATAATTACGGATTCCATTCTCCAGTGTACTCATATCCTTTTTTGGCATAGCCGCAAACCTGGTAGTGGAATGTATTGTAGCATAATCCTACACACATGTTATGAATGAAATATATGGTATTTATATACGGATCTGCTGAATCCCACACACTCAAACTTGTGCAACTAAGAAGCACTGAATGGAATGCTTACTTTGAATGACCCAGAATTCTGTTTTAGTAAATCAATGTTTTGTTTTACAGTACGGTTAACTGCTTAATTAAAATCAATATGAATTATAGATTGGTTTTCTTTTCCCTACTGCTCTTTTGGTACTCTTGTGGTATTAAATATAAAGTATAAATAATCAATATAAAAGGCCCCAGATATATACAGATGTAAAATACAGTGCATGTATAATTCCGTGTGGTTGAGGTTGCTGATAAAACACAAGAGATTAATGGTTTATTAAATGTGTAATCGTGTAGGAAAGGGTGGATGATTTCTGCGATACCTGTTAGAAAAGTGTCAGTGTTCTATAACGCACAACCTGTAGGTTGGTCTCCACTGGGCACCTCTGATTGGCTAATCTTATGCCTCATAAACTGGAGACGAGCTTGTTCCGAGCAAGGAAGGGATGATAAAGCATTTTGGTGAATCTGTTTGGTTCACATTGGTACCTCAAGTGCCGGTAACTTAACCTCACATCTTCAGATGCCTGAGATCAATAGGGAGTACCTTTAATGCTATTATCATCGTTGATTTGTAAGACGTCACTGCTGCTCAGAGCCAGACAGTGGGGAAAACAGGACATAGATAAAACAGGGAAAATAATCTCCCCTACAGCACACCTTTTGGAATCACTGAGCTACACTTGGAAACTTCATTTAAATTCTGCCACTACGTTTAATACTCTCCAAAGTGTCAAATAGCCTAATGTCTAGGTTTAGTCAGCATCCACGTTGCGTCATTCATGCAGTTTCACTGGGTTCCAGAACAGCAGCTTGGAAATCGGTTATCGCTGCTAGTTTGGAGCCTGGTGACATTGGCTAATCAATGCTTGAACGAGACAAAGTGCTACAGTTTCCATCTGCAACAGAGGGAAGCCTTGATCAGAGTGTTAGATTGGTTTAACGTATAGTACGCCAGATTTTCTAATCTAGAGCACTAAGGTACTTTCTTCTATAAGGTGAATTGAACCTTTATGTATAGTAAATCATTTACTAAGATTCTAAGGTAATGCAACATTTATTACTGATAGGTGCGCAGGGATGCAAATGTTTTCTTGCCCCTACACAAGGATCCAAAAGATCTACTGTACAACATGTGGCTGGCGAGTGGGCGTGGCTGTGTAAGAGTTGGCAGTGGGGATATTCTTCTACAGTATGTGCATGGTTATTGGATATATCTGTGCAACTGGTGGTTGGCAATAGTGTTTTTTCTCTACATTATGACACTGGGGAATATTTGTGCAGCTGACGGTTGACAATGGGGTTATTTTTCAGCATGTGGTGGTAATTGGAGGTGACTCTGCATCATGTGGGTATCTGCAACACAGAACTTGAGAGAATAGAATAGAGGTATTTATCTGCAAGATATGTCTGACATTGGGAGGAGCCATTGAGGGATATTTCTCTTCAGTAGTTGGGTAGCAATGGGGAATCTATGTCTGTAATATATAGCTGACAATAGATCCTGATTCCTGGCCTAGGAATATGGTCATCCTCTAATTATTTGTTTGCAGAGGGCAACACTTGCAGGGTACAATGATGGTGACTATTTACTGTGTATGATAATGGTGATCATTTGCTGAATGTGATGATTTAGGTAAGAGATTGGTGGTAGTATTCTGAATAGGTAAAGGGCCGATGATTTGTGTTTGGTGTATCACAATTGTTAGGTATGCTATGGAATACTGTAGAGTATATATCTATATATTCTTTGAAAGAATATAGAAAATGAATACATTTACAGGCGCAACCACCATTTGTCACATCTATTTTGCATAACCACACCCATTTAAAATTGCACAGTAATTCATGTGAATTTGCTAATTGGTAATCACTGCTGAAAGTTTTTATCTCCATAAATAAATTCCACTCACGCATTTCGAATATTAGAGGGAACAGTTAACGTTATTGAAGAAAAAGGATTCGGCGCAATAGGCATCTAGGTATTATAATTGGATGTGTGGGAGGTAGTGATGGAATGTATGGAAGTGTGTGGAACCCTTGTTTTAGGAAGTACCATGAGAGAAAAATCACCTAATTAGTATATAGAACCAGCCTTAATAAATATATTGATCAGCCTGTAATTTATCTTATATGGATGACAAAAGTTATATTGTCATTGTGCTAAAAACCAAACAAATTCCATATGAAATCCATAAATATCGGTTGAACGCGTTTTGTTTCCTTCCCGTGTGTCACTTCAGAACCTGTAAGAACAAGTTGATTGTATAGGGTGACCTATATTTATATTCCACCTTCACTAACAGTATACATTCCATCATTGGACATGTCATATAACACAAGGGCAGGCAGGCTTAGATAATATATGTTACAAATAGTAATAATCAAATGAATCTCACCTAAAATGTCGTTTCTAGAGAGATTCTAATTCTAAATCATCTGAATTTTCAAGCCTTGGAGTTAAATGCATAATCTAGAAGTTGTCCAATTCCACCATTTTATTTGTTAATAATTACTGTTACTTTTGAATAAAAATCTGCTTGATTGTATGAGCTTTGCTATGTTGTCAATGGTGTCTTTCCTTCTGTTCTGGAAAACGGGATATGTCTCTTTGCCAGTGGCTTGGCCGTTCTGTTGCTGGCAGGAAAATTCCTTACACTCCCACTGAACTTCACAGCTGAACACCTGGTATTAAATAACATAAGCTGTAAACGAACTCTTAAAGCAATTGTTGTCTTCCTTCTCTGCATAACCTATTGGCAGGTCTCAAAGGTGAGTGGGCGTATAAGTGTAGGCGTTCACAAACCGTTCTGCCTGAGATCAGTTGTCGAGAAGGAGTAAGAACTTTGTGTTCTGTTTCTAAAAGAATTAACATATACATGACCAAAATTCTAGACTTCTACTATGGTGCTTACAGCTGTTGTATGGTTAATTGGAAGTTGGAAATTAGGATTTTACATTTGGCTATAATCCTCCTCATTATATGTTTTTAATATTGAGTAAGATCCACAAAAAAATATGTAAGGCAGCGAATCCCAAACAGTGAAATTGAAAGAATTTTCAGAGGGTAGACACTTTGCATCATTTGACATATATACATAATGCTGCAAGCATTTAGGGAGAATGGGATACCTGGTATTGTATTTAGTTTCACCTAAACAGCAAACACACTAACATGTTATAGAAAGGATCTAACTTGGTTTACTGCCTTCAACTCTAACTGTAATTTTTTCTATCTTGAAAAAGGTCTGAAGCACAGGGTTGGCATCTTCTGATGCTCTTTGTCTCATGTTCCCCCTCTGCTTCCTAATAATCAGGTGCTCCTGGTTACGATAGGCTTTTAACTCTTCGGTGCCCAGAGCTGCAAAAGCCATAAGAAGCCGTAGAGAGGAGATTTAATTTAATGTAACAATTTAACAATATAACACATTTATTTTGTGGTAGATGTGACATCAGAGCTACTAACTAACTTTGAGAGAAAAAGAATATCCAAAGTTGTTGTTGGATAACAATCCCATTTTTTTTTTTTAAATTTTAAAGAGCAAGTTAAGTTCCTTTTTATGAATGCGTCTCTTTTTTGTCATTGTCATTTTTCCTAGTTATCCTACAAATCGTTATCTCCCTTTCTGTTTTGGCAAACATAAATGTCTTTCAGACATACACAGTCACTGTGCAACACAGCCTCACAGCGTGTCATGTGATGGCAGATGCGGTGTTCCAAAGCCTCTGCTCACTAAATCATGTGCCATCTGACTGTGGTAGCCATGGTATTCCAGAATCGTAAAACATTAAAAGCAGCCTGAAGAAAAAAATAAGGGAAAATGGTAAATACCAACATTCTTCTTATAGTCTGCCACAGTGATTCATGCTAAAAATAAATAAATAAATAAATACAACTAATTTCTTCATATCATTGCATCTTTTGACATTGTCACAGTGTATAATGATGGAAAACTCCACAGTAGTCATGCACATTTCATATACATTCCTCCCAGCAGCAGGATCTTGTGCACACAGCCATCTTACATTGCACTCCCAAGAAAAGAGAATGTGGTTGCATCACATTGAGGTTGCTCCCAACACATTATTTCCTTCTCCTAAAAAGACCCCTCGTATTGCTGCGTGCACCTGCTCATTGTGAGCGAGATATACCCAGGGGTGCACGCAGGATTGTCAGGGGGGGGGGGGAACCCCCCAAAAAAAAAACACGAGAGAGAGCTGCTGCGCTCCGTATCGGCAGCGCTGTCCTATACGGACGCTTCTTTGGCAGCGCCGCGGCTGCTGTATAGGATAGTGCCGCTAGGGCAGCCACTTAGCACGGGGGGGGGGGTTTTCTGGAGACTCAGAAACCCCCCTCTGCGTGCGCCACTGATACCTCCCAGAATTCCCAGCAGCCGGGGCAAAAGTCCTAGCTGACGGGTTAGGAGGCTCTGCAGCTTAGTGTGTTTCTATTTCTAGAGACACATTTTTAAGATATTGGACTGACCTTGGTAACTATTGTAGAATTCACAGTCATTGTACAATGCATGGATGTGTCAGGAAAACCAAAGAAATCCTCCTGCTAGTGCCTACTGAAGTGTCAAAACAGGGTTTAGCTCTTTGTAACCATATACTCTTTTAATCGATAGTTTTTAGATGAGACATTTTACTTTTTTCGGTGTAATAATAGTTATGTGAATGTATAATACTAATACAGGCTAAAACTTTCTACAGACACTATTGCAAAGCAAATTCAGGACACAAATAATGTAATTCACCCACACCACACCCAGTTCAACGAAAGTCACACCCATATAATGACAGGATCATGCCTCTTCCTGGATCCATGACTTGGGACAGTCTTGCCAAAAGAAGTACTGTTGGAAAGCATGAATAACCCAGTAAGGATGTTCTGAAATTAAATTGGTGCCACTGAAAAACCTTTCAAAGGGCCTGAAATCACATTGGTAGGCCAGATGTGGTACATCTTACCACTATAAGAACTCAAGGATGAGTGTCAAACACACTCTGGGATGCATTGCGTCATTGATAATTGGTTAATTTGGTTTAAGTAATTAACAGGCTGCATTATTATAAATATGGAATAAAAAATGGCAGCCTTACTGTGTTGTAGATGACATGCACTTTAAGGTATCCCATCTCTTTGCTGTGTAGCTATTAAATTGGAATACTGAACAAATGTTAAGCAGTTTTTTGTTTTGTTTTAATATATCCATCTTTCATGTGTTGTTTTTGGTATTAACTTAAGAACGTAAAAACAAGCAGAGTTTTGTTCATCTGCAGTGTCACGCGATTGGTTTGATCATTTGCACAGATGTGTGATTATTTTGTAATGAGCAATGCTCAGTATAAACCCTGCAGTGTTAACTTGGGAGTGCTGACAGGCACACCCGGGCCAAAGTTACCCGCCAGGTCAGTTTTGCAATGTAGGAAATGTCTAGCTAGCAGTAATTTGCTATATTACTTAAGATTTTGAAACCTTGGCCAGCCAGCCGTCTGAGCCAAAAATATGTCATCTCCTGAATATAAATCTCCCACGTAAGTATTTAAAAACAGAGAAACAAGTTATTAGGATACACCTCCGTAATGGAAAACTGGCAGTTCATTTTTACTGAGAAGTAATTTTGTTTCAGCTACAGCTCTCTGTAGGAATAAGTTGTTAAAAATGCCAAATATTTAAGGCTCGTTCACACCCATTAGCTTTTAATATGCTTTTAACACATAAATAAATACATGAAAAGTGCACAGGGCAAATAATTGCCAAAGATGGCTTTTCCAATAGATTGTAGTAGTAAAAGCGCAACACATGAAAGCGCCTGGAAAGTGTATTACAAATACATCAATACAGGGCATCTAATATGTTTTATCCATTCCTCACTCTCCTTTTTGCCCTGGAAATAGAAAGCCTGGCAAAGTCTATAAGAGAGCACCCAGTAATAGTCGAGTATCTGAAGGAAAATACACAATTTAAAATTATTTTATATGTAGATGACATCTTGCTCAAAGTAACACTCATGATTCACAGCTCAAGCTATTCAAGACCTGCGTGCCCACTACTTGCTGACTTCCGGGTAGGTCTCCTGGACTCCAGTGAGAGCAGGCTGCTCTCCCGCATCATGCCCACTTCCTAGTGTGATGGGGCCACCATGGCACAATTTTTGGGCCAAAGCCACACAATTCACAACACCACCCCCCTCCCTGGAGGGGAGAAAAAAAATAAATTGGCAACTATGATATAACCAGCTATGATCATCCGCAGGCCATAAAGATGACAATTTGGTTGAAAATATGTATTGCTGATCATGGCATCTAGAAAAGTTTTAAATGCTTTGTAATCAGCAGTGGATACATTTATGTTTATATATATATATATATATATATATATATATATATATATATATATATATATATATATATATATATATATACATACATACATACATACATACATACATACATACATACATACATACATACATGTAATTACCCACAAGTTAATAAAAGTAAATTTGCAGAAACCCCATTTGCTGGGCAGTTTGGGTATTGCTAACTTCTGATGTTATCTAGCTCAGTGGTTCCCAAACTTTTGCAGTTCGCGGCACCCTTAGAGTCTCAATAATTTATTCAAGGCACCCCTACAAAATAATTATCGCGCAGTCCCGTTTTATTAGTCGTTGGGTCAAAAGAACGTAATAAATATTTAGGTCAGGACAGAAATACTTATTTAGTTGTATGCAAAAATAATACACATAAATTCAAGGGAAAAGAATATTTTTATATTTTTTTTTTGATTTATATTTCTGTCAAAGAATAATTTACAGCTGACTCACTCTGTGCCCTCCTTCACCTCCACACGCTCTGTGCCCTCCTTCACCTCCACACGCTCTGTGCCCTCCTTCACCTCCACACGCTCTGTGCCCTCCTTCACCTCCACACGCTCTGTGCCCTCCTTCACCTCCACACGCTCTGTGCCCTCCTTCACCTCCACACGCTCTGTGCCCTCCTTCACCTCCACACGCTCTGTGCCCTCTTCATCGTCACTCTGCCCATTCCTTCATTTTTTTTGCCCCTCATTTGCTGTTTCCCATCACCATTCCCCTCCATTTCTTTACTTACCATACTTGACCTTCTTTCTTCTATTTCTTACGTCTTACCAATTCAGCGGTGCCTGGGACCCAGCATCCTCTCTCCTGCCGCTTGTCACTGAATGTCAGCAATGATGACATCACGCCCGACATTCAGTGAGAAGCGAGGCGGAAGGAGGATGCTGGGTCCTGGGCGCCACCGGATTGGTAAGTTTTTGGGGGTTTTTTGAGGTTTTTTTTTTTTTCTCCTCCTGTCCACCTTAGGAGCCAGGGTTCACACTTTGGGAACCGCCGATCTAGCTGCTCAGTCTCATGGGTATATTTGGAGACCTTACCAGTGGCGTCGGCGACATTGAATTCTTAAAGATTTTATTTCTTCCTGTGAGGCCCAGCGCCTCAGAGCTATAATTCCATATTTGAAACAATTGCAATCAAGACCCAACTGCTTCTACACAGGCCTGCAGGGAGAACTTGGGCCTTGTCTATCAGGTCAGTGAGACGTCGCGTCATACAAGATCTAGAGCTTTCATAACTGTGTATCATTTGTAACCATTATACACATCTGGTGGGCTAGAAGACTAAATGCCCCATAGATGTAAGTATTGACGCAACTTGCCACACAGTGAAGAAAACCGCGTTGTCGTCCATTGCCAAATTCAATGGATGACAAAGCCATGGTCTGACAAGGGTTCGGTTCCAACAGGGGCACTATCTGTGTGTAGTTTGTTCTCACTGTGTTTTTGTGGGTTTCCTCCGATAGGTTAATTGGCTTCTTACAAATTAATTCTACTGTGTTTGTGTGGTTGGAAATATAGATTATAAACTCAGCTGGGACAGGGACGGAAGTGAATGATTACATATTCTTTGTGTAATATGTAGACGCTACATAAATAAAGGCTAATAAATGAATAGGTTAATGAATTTCACATTTTGTTGATACAAGTCATGAGTAATGCTAAGTAAGAAGCTTCCAATGGACCCACAGTCCACTGGGTGTGTGTATCCTTCGTACATACACTGGTCTAACAGTGGGTTTAACTAAATGTGTCCAGCTGCAAAAATTAAAATGTTACTTCCTCCCACTTATATTTGTTAACCATAACAAGAACAGATGTATGTCACTGTAATGCCAAATACGCACATCACTTGTAGTAACAGGCAGGGGATTGACACCAGTCGTACATATACGACAGATGACTGTACACCTAACTGATTACATGGTATTCCCATTGGCGGACACCTACATAGGTGACTGTGCCAACAAAGTATACATTTATTATGCACTTATCTGTATAAACTACTGTTTATATATTTTCTTTACTTTTTGAAGCTTGGCAATAATTAGGTCAGATCCTGTCCGGGGATTTGTCCCATGTGAAATTTCCTGTTGTGGGTAATAAATATGAAATCAAGTAGTGTAACAAAGATCTGGCAGTGTGATGGGTTCCCTTTACTGCTTAACTGGACGTCTCTCAGTTTTGACTTTCAGGATGTAAATGACAGCTAGCGTAGTAATGCATTGGCAGCGGCACTGGACTGTTCTACACCTACAGCTAAAATGCCTCCTCCCACGGGAATTGTTGTCGGCTCATTTTACTTCCAAATAGCAACAATTCTCCTCACTGTTACACAAATTATTGCAAAACATTCCGGATGTAGAGGAAATCTCATTTTAGGCCCCGGAACAATTTTTTCTTAACGCTCTCCACATCAATCTGGACATGCAAGAAATATGGTTGTTATTCTCAGACAACTAACAGATTAAAAAAGACCCACAGCATGTATCTTCAGCAATGTCTCATTAAGATTTCATTCCATTTAATATATATATGTGTGTGTGTGTGTGTGTGTGTGTATATAATATATATATATATATATATATATATGTGTGTGTGTGTATTTAGCACTTACATGTACCCCCAATACAACACACACTACCAGAGTGGGAAAGTACCTACAGTCCCATCACTGGGTCTTACAGCCGTGGGTTTAAAGGGGAACTCTTGCAGATACCAGTTGTTGGCACAGCAAATCAGCATCCACCAATAGTAGTTATAATACATAATTATGTCAACATTGGTTAAAAATGTTATTGTATTTTAGAACTGGTAACATGTAGGTATAAAAGTTCATGTGGGCAGCACGGTGGCGTAGTGGTTAGCACCTCTGCCTCACAGCACTGGGGTCATGAGTTCATGCCATGGCCTTATCTGTGAGGAGTTTGTATGTTCTCCCCGTGTTTGCGTGGGTTTCCTCCCACACTCCAAAAACATACTGGTAGGTTAATTGGCTGCTAACAAATTGACCCTAGTCTATCTGTCTGTGTATGTGTGTGTTAGGGAATTTAGACTGTAAGCCCCAATGGGGCAGGGACTGATGTGAGTGTACAGCGCTGCGTAATTAGTGGAGCTATATAAAGAAGTGATGATGAAGTTAATCTGTTATTAGTTGTAGTGTTTGGTCACATGACTCTGCTTTGTTCAGAACTGCCATCCAACCACAAATGTATATAGACAATTTGCAATCCATGAATGCCATTTGTGGCAGTAAATGGAGCTTGAACGAGTCCCCAGCAGAAGTTAAAAACTTGTGATCCTCCAGCTGTTGTCACTGGCAACTACTATGGACCCCCACTTTATGTAATATTTCATGCCTGGTCGCTGACCGAAATAACTGTTTAATAACCATTGGGGATCACTGATCAATATACTCAGCAAGCTTCACAATTGTAATAAACAATAAGAACATCTCTTCATGTTCATTAGAATATGCAGCAAGTCCCTCACCCCAAGCTCACTTCATATCTTGTACCATTGAGTTTAAATGGAGAATGGCTAGTTCTCTCGCTGCCCTGGACTCCAGGCTACCGCCTTAACCCCGCCTACTATAATCCGCTACCGGCTGCTGTGTAGAATCATGTCCTAGCATGCCCTACCAGAGTGTGATAGGTCTCCTGTTTTACTCTTATTGCCAGAATAGCAACTCAACTAGCTTTCCATCTATCATGCCACATTTGCTTACACCAGGGGGTAAATGTATCAAGCTGAGTGTTTTCCGGCGGGTTTGAATAGTGTAGATGTTGCCTATAACAACCAATCAGATTCTAGCTATCATTTTGTAGAATGTACTAAATAAATGATAGCTAAAATCTGATTGGTTTTTCAAACCCGCCAGAAAACTCTCAGCTTGATACATTTACCCCCAGGTGTATGTTCTGCACAAAAGTCAATTAAAATATATTCCATTGTCACCTTTGCTATAACATCCACTTTGCCCTGTGTTTTAACCTTGCATCATAAAGAGGAAGCGAGCACATTAATCTAACAAAATAAGGGTATACTATAAAATAGAGATCTCGAGGTCTTAGATCAGACACTTGTGCAGCAGCTGTATGCAGACACAGTTCTCATACTGGTTGGAATAAAGCTGTTTATTAGTTGCATACAATTGTGTTATATGATAATGATTTATTTATTTTTTTTAGAGCATGTAACATCTTCTTTTTCAAATTAATTGTAAATGTATGTCTTTGTTTCTTATCATTGCTTTACTTTAGATGTTACATGATAGACACAACCTTTTAACGTTCTCAGAATTTTTACAACAATATTGATTTTTGACAAGAAGCTATTAGGATTATGAAATGTTTTATTTGTGTTTTCACAGCACTGTTATGTATACACCACATTTATTTCTAGTGTTGGTGATTATTATGAAGAAAAATGTTCCATTTCACAACGCAACCTTCACTCTGTAGAATACAAATTGTAGCGAGGGTGCCTTAGATATTGTGAATGGTTTCCACACAGATGTCCAACATAAATATCTTACAACACTTGTGTTTATCATCTGTTTCCAGGGCAGTTCAAGTTGCTGGAGCAAGACCGGGATATTAAGGAGCCAGTGCAGTATTTCAACAGTGTGGAGGAGGTGGCTAAAGCATTTCCTGAGCGGGTCTACGTCATGGAGGAAATAACATTCAACGTCAAGGTAGCCAGGAAGGGACAAATATTTATAACCACTGTAATGATTAAGTGTAGACACTTTATGTTTTGTGGTTTTCTTTATCTTTTTACATTGTACAATATTTAACCTGTTTGTTTTTATTAGAGATCCTAATACACATTTAAATCTCTTACAATGTATTTTTCAATTAGACAGAACATATCAAAGTTTGGTCTTCTTTTGTTTGTTTGTTGTTTGCAGTTCTTCTGGACTGTCCATGGATTAACACGCTAAGATGGCAGTGACTGTTGGGGCAAAATTTTGCTCCACCTGATATTAGAGACTGGTAGATCAGAGATTGCTGAACCCAGGGTGGGCACATTAATGCACCTCTCTATGCCAATATGCAGCAAAGAAAGTTTAATGTTGTGGGACAAGATGCTTAAAAAATAAAGGTCTATTGCAGGATACTTATTTAAGGCCTCCTTGGAGCTGGTGTAGATTGTTCTTTCGCTATATATTTTAAATTGAGGTGAAGGTCACACCAAGGTTGCAGCTAAAGCTATGTCAATATAATAATTTATTATTTCATTTACATTTTTAAACATGATTCCTACATCAGGTGTGGACACCTGTAATACATATAATTTAAATTACAAATTTAACAATGAACTAAAGACTGGCCAGATGCTCCGTTACTCTCATTTAAGATCTTGAGATGACATTTTTTTCCTTTGCTGGCATGTACATGTATGTCTGTGCCCACTATCCTGCAAATGGTCAGACAGAATGTTTGTGTTTGGCATTTTCCAAATGGGCATTCTCATTGTGTCCTGCGGACAAATAGATATATTTTTTGCAAAACTAAAGGAGCTACACTTCTCCATATATTGCAGTCAGTAAATAAAGTATTTAAAGTAAATAAATGTTTAAAAAAGATAGAGGTTATAGGGGCTAGTTAATAAAACTGTGCTTTCACGGAACGGTTCTTGAACGATGACCTGACCAGTTGTGAGTTGGGAAAGCTCTGACTTAACGTATCCTGTGTTGTATCTAGCATTACTTTTATTAAAACTGTGCAAGGTGTATTGGAGGGTGATAATGAAACCAATTCCTGAATGCTTTTGTGTAGCATTTTACTACTTTACATCCATATCTTTCGAGTTGCCTAAGAAAGTACCAAAGCAAAATGACTCTTGTATAACATCGTAGAGTTTTGTACAATCAGATCCCTTTATCCAACTATATCATCCTTTCCTCCTTGGAGCTTACAGTCCCTCAGTTTCCTTACCACATGCTCCCAAACACACAGGCCAGGGCCATAGAGGAAGAAACTGAACTACTCAGAGGACACTCACGCTCATATGGGGAGAAGATACAAATTCCACACAGATGGCACTTTGAGTCCGAATTTATTTGAGTGCTAGGGGGAATGCTGAACACTATCACCTTCTATCAAACATTACTTGTATATCACCCTAAGCATGGTCTCCTGATATTTATGTACAAATATTTTTTCAAAAGTTCCTGTTTTTAACATGCAATGATCACAACTAATACTTGATTATTTAAAGTCCACTTATTGTCTACACAGTGGAGGCAGACACTGTATGGGTGGAACCAAGCCTTCATAGGGATGTAGCCCATCAACACAGTGAGCATGTTTTTCTTTTTACTAGAAGCAGGTAACCTAACTATTGACCAACTCAGTGGTTTGTATTATTATCCCAGGGGTTGGTTGATTTCACCCCATACAACTTCCTATTCTCACATGTCTAATAATCCGGTATTTATATTAAGTTTCAATAAGGCATTGGAGGGGGTATTGCACCTGAACAGATATGTTGATAAATAGCCTATATCACATATTGGCGTTGACAGAAATACATATATGGGTTTGTATATTCAGAAAACGTGTAATAAATAGTAAAGTCAAATATGTATATTCATGTAATAGCAATACTTTGCTTACTGTTCTGGAGACAGGTATAAAGATCACTTAAATGGTAAAAAAAAAAAAAAATTGTTTTACCTCTTCTAAATCTTTCACATCATACTTTATATAATTTGCAGTTGTTCCCTTCATTGAGGTAGCCCTACCAGAAACACACAATATTATTTTAGTTTGGTTCAGAATAAAGTAAAGCGTAGGCAATAGTATTAATTTAACAATTGTACTACATGTATTTTATCCAACTGCTAGATATTAAGGAATCATGTTGTACAGTAATATGTGCTGGATTGATACAATAAGACCATCTAAGAATTTACACTTTTTACCTTTTTTTTTTTTTTTCTGATGGCATCGGGAATATGTTCATTCAAATCTGCAGTAGAGTCTAATATTAGCCTGTGCAAGTTGCCTTGTCATGTGGTATGTGTTGTGTTTGAGAATCCTTGCCCCCCCCCCCCCCCCCCTATAACAATCTAATATTGAGTCATTAGTTCTGGTATATATTGTGGATATATTACTTTGTATGGAGACATTCTGAAAAAAAAATATATACTCACATAACCCTGTGTGAAGTGTACGAATGACATAGCTGTATGCTACCTCTCTGTACCAGCCTATAAGCAAACTTTAAGCGTCATGTCGGTCTCCCGATTGTCTGCGTTTTGTCATTCCAATCCCGGTCACACCACAAATAATGTCAGACTTGCTCTGAATTACTAGATGACACACTCACAATGTTGTATCACACACAAAAAAAGTCAGATAAAATGAATTAAGAGAAGATAGGGGAATTATGGGACAGAGACCAAAACAATGGCTCTTTGCTTGCTCAGTTTAGTTTGATTATACAGTATTTAGGAACGTTTGTTGTAGAAGCTAGTACAGATGTTCAATCAACATATACATTCATCTCTTAATATCGATACTAGACAATTTCTATAAGAACATAAAAATATTCCATACATAGCAAAATTGACTCAAATATATTTAATAGATCATTTAATAGCATTAGTATATGTGTTATCTTATCCTTTAACACTCATATGACAGTCGTGTAATTGTCTCAGGACAGAATTATTGTGGCTACTATAGACAACAGATGTACAACAAATAAAGATTATCTTCCTCTTAGGTAGGAACCTACAACGTTTGGGTGTGTTATTTATCCAGTACATACAAAGCAGCAAAATATTCTGCAGTGGAAAACAACAAAGGAAATGTCATAGAAACCTATCCCAAAATAACAACACTACGATCCCTGTCTAAAAGATCTACGCACAGTTTAAATTAATTGAGGCATAAGGTGAAGGTACAGATATTGGAATCTATAAATAAGGTACAAGTATAGCCATAGTTGACAAGAGTTTGAAGAAATGTCCCCACAGACCTCCAGCTGAGAAGGAAGCTGGACTGGAAAGGATGTATGTGACCTGTGGTTCTTATTGGGAACCACCTCTTTTGGTGTCCCACAACAATGGCATTAGAACACTTGTGGTCCCAGCTAAAAGAAAGCTTGGCACCACTTCTGGCATTATTTACAACCCCCAATGACTGAAGGAATAGGCCACAGAGGCAAGACACAAGGAATGGCTGCTTAGCTGCTGAACAAAACCTTTGTGGTGAGTGTGTGACATCCAGGGACCCGGGGAGGAGGTCCTGGGATCCACCCAGCAAACTGGGCAGCAGGCCTTGCTGCACTGGGCAAAAGTACACCATAACCGTTAGAATGTGAGTGAAATGGGACAGTCTTGAAGGAGAGGTTAGAACGTGGCAGTATGATAGAAGGGAGAGGCAGCATACATTGAAGGGGCTGAGAGAACACTAGCATTTAAGTGTTTGAGCCAAAACATGTAAAGTGTCACCCACTCAGAGGATTGGGGAGCAGGGCTTATGGAACACTAGCTGGGAAATATCAGAGCCCAACCAAGTGAATAGTACCCACCGCCAAGGAGGGGTGATACTGCGGCTGAGAGAAGCACACAGGGATTGCGATCAGCATCCAACTGAAAAATATTACCCTGCAGAGGAGGGGTTATGGAACACTGCTGTGATAGGTGAATGTGAGCTAAAAAGAACATTTTAAATGTGACTGCCCAATCAACATAATCAAGTGATTCTCTTGAGAATTCTGTTGGAGGAGACAGGAGATGTATTGCTAGAGTGAAGAGAATTTATTTTGTGAGAACTGTTATACTGCAACACCGCCTTACTACACCCGTGTACACCCTTTAGAGACATTGTTCTGACATTGACTCTGGACACTGATAGTCACACTCAAGTGCTAGCCAGAGCAGAGAAGAAAGCCAGGTGAGGTGCATTACCTACCCATGCACCAACCCAATACCACACGCAGTGACAGGGGGTTAACATATAAAAACAAAAAAATAAAAAATAAATATTTTTGCTTAAACACACAACACACCATCATGAGCAATTAAAATAAAACTTTCAAATCTTTATTTAAATGTTGAGTTATAGCCAGACTGCAAGATGATTATCCTTCATAGTAGAGTTAGGCAACCTGTGACTCCGCAGTTGTAGAACTTCACTGAGAAGACCACTTGAGTACACACTAAGGCTGTCTCCATCTTTTGCTGTACAGTGATGCTGACATGGTTGATGGTGTAAATTATGTGCCCCTCTAGAACCAAATATAAAGTAATGACATTAACAGGCGCCAAACATAAAGATAAATTTCTCAACTGTGCTATGTTGTTAATCTCTAATCATCCCACATTTGAACCCCTAAACTGATAAGTAGGCTATAGGACATGGGAAATCAGTGCTGTGTAAGTAATTCCCAAAAGATGGTCTTGTTTCTTTTATAACTGTGCTCACGGTCTGGATACTATTTCAAGAGCAAAGGCACCCAGAGGCAGTTCTGGATTTAGACCTCATGGGGCCCTAGGCAAGATATTGGTTTGCCCCTCCCCCTTCTCCTCCTTCCCTGAAATAATCCATAGCACTATCATTTTTTTTAGCATAGCATATACTCCTATGGTTAAGTAGAAGGGTAAGATATGTGCGCCACACATCACGCTGCTCCTCCTACATCACCATGCGGCCCCTCATTATTGTCCCTCTCATCACACTGTGCCCTCCTTTATCATTACACTGCATCACACTGAGGTCCCAGCAGTTAAAGAATAATGACCATGGACCCCATATTTTGTCAAAGGATCTATCAGAATTTTGAATTATGCTGGTCATATGCTCCATACGATGAATATTAAGCTTAGTGGTCGAAGTGGAAATTTAGAAGTGGAGGTATGTAAAATGTAATGGGAATGTAAACAAGTGAATGGAATTTTATTATTTTACAATGAAGGCAGTACGAGAAGTAGCGGTATGGCATACTACCATATACACCCCACTTCCACCACAGCTTACCTTTCAACTCACACAAATTGTACTTTATCTTTAACTAAACTTAGGTATTAATCATAATTAACATGTCAAGAAACTGCAGTTCATGGTTAGCAAGCCCAGTAATAAAAAAAAACAGCAGTCTCCTATCACTACCACGTCACAGACCGTCCGCCACTACAGTTACTGACTGCAGCCCTCTACCTACAGAAACCTGAAAAAGCTGCATGAATCCCAAAGTGCAACATTTAAACAAGTCAGACCTCCTCATAATATAAATCCCACCAGAGTCAGGATAGTTGGCAGACTGTCCTGCTATCTCCCACCTGTTCTCGTCACTTTCACGGCTTGTGGCTGTTGGTGTCTTTATCAGTTGCTGCTTGTCTGGATCCTGGAATGTTAGAGGCCCTATTTGTAAAAAAAAATGGGTACATGAAATTTTGTAAACTCCAACCAACCCCAGTGTTAAATCAATATAGCACCCACATTTTATAAGTAGACCTCCCTCCAACCAAAACATTAAATTAATAGCATACATATTTAATAAATAGACCAATTTCCCTCCAACCAGCTCCAATATTAAATTAATAGTGTTACCATTTAAAAAATAAACCTATTTCCATCCCACAAACAGCCCCTCATACATACACATAATATAAATACACTGGCCCCTCACACACACATAATATACATACACTGGCCCCTCACACACATATATTATATTAATATAAAGGGTGCCTCTTTTCATTTTGAGGTAAGAGAGGTGTCCGGATTGAGGCAGCGGGTCATGTGAGGGAGTAGATAATGAGCATGTGTCATGGGGAATATCAGAGAAAAGCTGGTGAGTGTTGTAAGGGTATTGTTGACTGAGGAGGGACCGTGTGGGGAACAGACTTTTCTAACTCGCATGCCCCCCCCCCCCCCTCTGCCCAGCACCTTCACACATGAACCCTATCTGCCCAGCACCTTTAGCCACACACGCCCCCCCTATGCCACCCTGCAGTTTCTATCACACATGCCCCCCCTGTACCCTGCAGCTTCCAGCACACATGCCCCCCCTCTTTCCAGCACCTTTAGCCACACAAGCCCCCCCTATGCCCTGCAGCTTCCATCACACATACCCCACCTATGCTCTGCAGCTCCCATCACACATGCCGCCCCTGTGCCCTGCAGCTCCCATCGTACATGCCCCCCCTGTGCCCTGCAGCTCCCATCGTACATGCCCCCCCCTGCACCGACTACCTTACAATTCCAGCAGCCCTGCCTTCACTGTGCACCATGTGACCGCTGAGATCACATGACCCTGATGTCATATCGAGTGCCAAGGTACCTAAGCTGAAGGGGATTTAGCCTCTACCCCTAGCTCTAACACCAGCCCCTAACCCGACTCGCGGCGCGTCGGGGGAGGGGCCGCAATTTTTTTATTTTCTTTCTCTTGTCCCTCCCCCATCTGGGCCCCCTGAGAGCCACTAGACCCTAGGCAGGTGCCTAGGTTGCCTAGCAGTAAATCTGACCCTGCCCAGAGGCAGGCTTTAGATCTGCAGATGGAGCCAGATTTTTTTTTACAATATGTTTACAAGTGATCCATGATCATACATATATACTTGTGATTTGGTACAAGGAATTAAACTCTGTAGTGACGTGTCCGTTTTCTCCTAGTAACCTCTTCAGTCTGCCTTTAGCTTTACGTGACCACTTATAAAGAATATATCTGCAGTGCCTTTACGATAGCTCACACTGTAACTGATGAGCAATAAACCATACACTGAGGTTCACAGAAGCAGTAACTAGTAATAGATTAAATAACCACACAGACATTGGTTAAACATAACACAGACATAGAACAGAGTAGTATTACTGATCCCTTTGTACTGTTCCTGGGGATGGATCTTGGCCCTAGTAGTGCTGTGATATGGGGCTTTTTTCTCACTCTACATCATCATCATCACCATTTATATATATATATATAGCGCCACTAATTCCGCAGCGCTGTACAGAGAACTCATTCACATCCTACGGTCTGACTTCCCTCTCCTGCCACTAGGGTCAGGCAGGCAAATGGCCACAGGCTACAGTGTCCCCTCTTTGGAAAATATCCGGGTATCTGGGATGAGCCTGTTCAATCTCTGAGATCATACCCCAGACCGCTAGTTGGTAAACTGTCCACAATCGTGCCCCAAAATAATCCAGCCCGATGGGAATAGCAATCACCAGTATAGACTTGGTGAAGACCAGCAGAAAGAAGAACCACCCTACATGGCCTTTATGATTGGCCTGGTACATCTATTTTGCCACAGTCCTGCAGACCACAGTCTGACGTTCGCTTTATGAAACATACAATATACATTTATTTACTTTTTAGAACTCACAATTCTGTGAGTATTCCTCCTGTATTCTTTGTACATTTAGCTTAAATGTGTGACCCTTTTTCCTCAGTCCTTAGCTTTTTGCTATGTTTTCTCGTGTGAGACACTTTTTGTCTTGACGCATTAAATCATTTTGTTTCAGTAAGTGACTCACCTGCGGTGTGTTTGCCAGACATTCGACCTTTAAAATCAGTCCTGTTACTTTGGAAACCCGCATAGCGAAGTTTTGGTTTTCAGTCGTCTTTGTCTCATATTGTTAATTAATCTTGAAATTTAATGAAAAACATGCAGATAATTGTTTTTAGAGCAAGATAGGAGTTGTTTGACATTACAGATATTTTTTTTTTTTTGCTCTGAAAATCCCAATAGTAGAATAGCCACCATTAATTGCTAAACTAAAGCCAGTGTTCAATTATGCAAACTGACTGTTAAAGATAAATTACCTGCACTCCAAAATTGAAGTTACAGTTCACCTTTCTAATCAGTTGTACCCTCAAAGTGATGGAACATGAAATTATAGAGATTGGGATCTTCCTCTACTGTAGCCTTCCTTCCGTCTGTATCCTGGAGGATGTCCTGAACATAGTGGCCAATAATGTACAATAAGGACATTTTACTGCTGGCCACATTAAGCACATTAGCCTAGGTCAATATTTGGTGTATACTACAGTCCACATAACTGCACATGGCTATGATATATATTTCTTGTGCATTAAATACTCCTCTTCAATATATACTAATGAAGGAATCACAGAAAATAGCAATATCGATTTGGGCAGTTGAAAATTCTTTTTCTGGTCAGTCAAGGAATGGGGTCATGATTTAAAAAAAAAAAACAATACTGTTGAAGAACTTAACTCTGGTACAAAGGAATCTAAACCTTGTGGTCCGGTGTCCCAATCCTAGAAGTATTTTCATCTAATAAAGTACATACTTTCTATATTTCTTTACTGTATACCTTAACACCAAGGCGACCACCACTCCCATCAGTAGACAGCAGCTGCTACGAGACAAACCAGGCAGAATTGTCAATTACTATGGCTTGTGCTGTTGACCGTCCCCTGAAGAGGAATGAGCAGAGCTGTCTGTGTTGCTTATCATGCCTGACCCTACACTAACAAGATTCATACTGGGTGAAACATTCTTTGTGTAGGAGGGAATCCTGTTTCTGAATGTCCAGTGGCAAAATCATTTACTTAGAACTGACATGTAAATTAAGCTCTAAGAAGTATCTTGCTTATTTGAATCAGAGCTCTATGAAATATAAATTTAACAGACTGTAATACAACACCCACAATTTGGTAATTCAAGCTACATGTGACGCATATCTCCATTTTTTTATTTTTATTTAAAGGCTGATATATATGTACATGAAAGGTGGCATACTGTGTACAGCTTGAGTGCGTGTTACATACTGTACATAGATGCCATGTTAATCCATGTGTGTTATACTGAAGTTTGTATTGACTAATAAGGCTGAGTTAGTACATATTTTTATTTATTGGAATTATAATAATGTATTAGAGCCTGGCCGCATCAAACCTGTTCCTCGTTTTAGCCACACACTTTTTTATTTTTTATTTATTTTTATAACATGACCACACTTTTTTTTTTGTCAGAAAATATAAAAGTATTATATAGCAGCCATAACAAAGCACAATACAATACAATTCAAATGAGTGTTGGTTTATTTTTTGTTTTGCTTTTTAAATAACAAGGGTCAGGTGCAGCCATATTTGCATCTGAATGCAAGCAGCCTGGTTGCTATGACAACCAAGTGTTTCAGTAAACTTTCTTATTCACAACGAGGTCATCAAAGACAAAACATCCCCTGCTTGAGTCAAAAACAGCCAGCACATAAAATTAGTTGCTACAGATCCAGTAAACATTTCAAAAGAAAATCATTCCATAGACATAACATAGCCGAAGTAAAATGTTACATAAAATAAAGTTTGTTATTTTAGAATATAAAAAGTTGTAGGTTTATGCATTTCATTGTCAACTTCCATCAGAAGTAGATTTACAACTTGATTGGAATCAAATTTCACGGCTCTCTATAGTTGATTAAAAGAGAACATTTGCTGTACTCTGCCAATATGAGCTCTAAATGAATGTTATTGTTATTTTTGGTATCTTTGAAAATGTATTAATAAGATCCATGTATGGACATGTAATATGTTTTACAGTGTTTATATATCCAACAAAAATGTTGGCTATATTTTATGCACAGACAACATGCTTCCTTTGTGCATATTTCTAAACATTAACTAGTATGGCATGCATTGTTGTAGCCAGTCATCCTCCTTTATTATAGTGTTTATGTGCGCGACAGTTGTTATATTAGTTTTTCACTGCAATATTTGTAACACGAACCTAGCATTTCACTTATAATTAATTCTGTGGTAATACAAGCTCATTCCTGGGGTTATTTTTAACTACATTTTTAATGATGTATTTCTTCCCTTGTCATTAGGTTACTCTGCCAGGCTCCTTAATGTCTCCATGTTTTGTCCTCAAAACAGTAAAGACACTCACATGGGAATAAGTTTGGTTTGCTTTAAAATATAGCACTTCTGCCTCACAGCACTGGGGTCATGAGTTCAATTCCCAGCCATGGCCTTATCTGTGTGGAGTTTGTAAGTTCTCCCCGTGTTTGCGTGGGTTTCCTCCGGGTGCTCCAGTTTCCTCCCACACTCCAAAAACATACTGGTAGGTTAATTGGCTGCTAACAAATTGACCCTAGTCTGTGTCTGTCTGTCTGTCTCTGTGTGTGTTAGGGGATTTAGACTGTAAGCCTCAATGGGGCAGGGACTGATGTGAGTGAGTTCTCTGTACAGCGCTGCGGAATTAGTGGTGCTATATAAAGAAATGGTAATAATAATGTTTTTACATTAACTCCTATCTGCAGAAGTATCAATGTTAGTTTTAGATATAACCAACCCCTTGTTATTGACAGTTCGAGTCCAGTGTTAGTGGGGAGTAAATGGACACAGAATTATATGGAAAAGCAGTACAGTATATGGAGCAATTCTTGCCGCCTGTAAAGTCAGTTCAAGGCGTTTAGACACCAATTACACTTTAAGTATAGTTATTTTGTTCTCTGCAGTAGTTGATGCTACTGACATCCAGGGTATACATGCATATCAATAAGTCCACAGCACAATCTGGCTTGCATGCAGAAATATAATTTCCATAAGTCTACCGATAATTGTGCCATGGAATAGTTTACAGATTCATCGGCCTGTAATATTTTTTGGAATGGAGATGATTGAACTAGTTCAGGATCTACATGATCACTTAGGTTGGTTTATGAACTTTTATGACCTGTGAGAAAAATTACATGCAGAAAAATAGCTTCCGCCATATATAATTAAGTAGGAAGTTGTAATAAAATCTGAAGAAAGAGGTTCATGTAATTCCACTGTCGCAATACTGGCAATCTAATCAATAAGTTGCATAATTTGTGATGTATTATATAGCAAGTGTGTAACATTTCCAAGAATAATCAGGTGGTACACCAGTTGTATTGTTGAAACTGGCTATCATTGTACAGAACAACAAATTAAAAATTTTCAGTGCGCATCCACACATGCGTCTAGGTCAATTAAATGTTATTTTATATAGGTATACCTGCTGAAGTGAAACTCCAAACAGCTGGGCAAAGAGTATTATTATTATTATCCTTTGTTAGGCGCCACAAGATTTCCGCAGCGCCGTACACCATACAAACAGTACACTATACAGGGTGAAACAGTACAAAACAATAAACAGAGATACCAGTACTTCAGGAGCTCCAGGCAGGTTAAAGCAATAAACACGGAGCAGAAGAACAGGTGAGGAGACAGGAGGAAAGAGGGCCCTGCTCAAGTGAGCTTACATCCTAAGGGAGGGAAAACAGAACAGGCACAAGGGGAGCCAGATGAGGCAAGGGAGAGAGCGAGTGGAGGAGATGAAGGGAGCAGCAGTGAGAGAGACATGAAGGGAGCAGCAGTGAGAGAGACATGAAGGGAGCAGCAGTGAGAGAGACATGGAGGGAGCAGCAGTGAGAGAGACATGGAGGTCCCAGAAACTGTATGTTCCTGGCAGGTCAAACCGTCCAGCACTGCCATCCATCTTTCCTCTTCCACCTCATCCCATTTGAAACAAGTTGGCTGTATGCCCTACATGTCCACTTCAAGGTCTGTCATACCCAGGCCACTGTTGGTTCATTAAAGTAAATCAAGTTTTACTGAAACACATATCATTGGTGTTATACATGATCTCATCAATAGTTCAATAATAATGCATTATTTATAAGGCGCCACAAAACTAGAGCACCGTACGAATCCGCGCCTGCTCATGATAGCCTACATTGCAAAAAGAGAGAGTAATGCTGGGATAATAGGAGCTAAAGAGATGGTATGGTAAGACGCAGAGGGAGTAGTATCAGGAGGATAGACTATTGTGAAGATGTCTGTTTGGGGGGAGAGAGCTTAAAAGATTGAAGTTTGAGGGAAAGTCTAGCCAGATGGAGTAGAGGGTTCCATAAGAGGGACATGAGAGCATGTGAGAGGTGCGTGTCAGAGATGGATGAAAGAGGACGTGAGTGAGAGTATCTTGTGCTAGGGTCAGAGAAATATGAGGGGAGGTTAGGGATAGTAGGTTGAATTGGATTTTGGAGGTTATGGGAACCAGTATAGAGTTGTGCAGCAGATAGCAAACGTCAAGAGATGGGGATCAGTTTAACTTTGGTATTCAGGATAGATTGGTGAGGTGAAGGCTAGTTCGGAGAAGGTTGCAGTCTAGGTGGGAGATAATGAGAGAATGAACAATGGTTTTGATGATGAGTAAGAATAGGCCATATTCTAGCAATGTTTTGAAGGAGGCGGTGGCAGGGGACTGTACATGTGGGGGCAAAGCTGAGGGTGAAGACAAGGATGTCACCAAGGATTGGGGAACTGGTAAGAACTTGATGTCTTGAGTGGTGAGGGAGACTAGTGGAGATGGTGGGAGGAGAGTTTGGTGGAGGAAAGATCATGAGCTCACTTTTGGACATGTTGAGCCTAAATTAGGTTTGGGGCATGCAAGTTGTGATGACTGAGAGACAGTTTGACACACCACATGAAGGAGAGATGTTGTGGGAGGAGAGGTAGATTTGGGTGTCATCTGCATAGCAGTGGTAGTGGAGGAGGAGAAAAGCAGAGGGCTGAGAACGGATCCCCAGGACCCCAACAGATAGTGGGAGTGGAAGAGAAAATGTGCCAGAAGTAGAGACACTAAAGGATTGTTTTGAAAGGTAAGAGGTGACCCAGGAGAAAACACTGATGCAAGAGCAAGGCAGTTATTGGGGATGCAGGTTGTATGTAGGTCATGAGCGGTCAAAGGAGGATGAGTATGGAGAAGTGACACTTTGAATAAGCTGAGAGCAGTTCATTGGTTACTTTAGGTAAGACCGTCTCTGTCCAACCAAGCTTCCACCACCTACATGCCACAGAGTCTAGGATGGAGTTAAATGAGTGAAAGTAGGTTAAACTTCTCTATTAGTTTCAAAACAAAGGTGATGTGAGAGAGAGGTAAGGTCAATAGACGGTTTCTTTAGGATAGGAAAGATTGTTTAAAGATGGAAGAGAAAGTGCTAGTTGAAACAAGTTGAGCTAGATGTGAGCAACTATTGATACAAAATATATTTCCAGAAACAGTTACATAAAAAAAAACCCACTAAGTTCTGCAGTTGGGCATCAAGACATTTATAGTTCTGTGTGTAAAGAAAAGGTACAATGAAAAAGGTGAGAATTTCCTTATTGAATAACTTTCACAATGCTGCTGGACCTGTTACTGCTAACACTACCCGGTCAGTACAGTGAGTAATGAAAATTGCAATAATTTCCTGGTTAGTTGGACAGGAAATTATTAGAGGTGTTTAGATAGCACAACTTGTTAATAGTTTCCTCTCAGGAAGCCCTAGAAATAATATCCAGACTTCCACACTTGCAGACTGTGCAGTATGTATTGTTGTAATTTACCATAGCAAGAGCTTGCTGCGTGTTTACTTGAACTGCTTGCCTGTTAGACAGTCTTTATTGTGTTCCTTATTTCCTGCACACCGATTACCATAGTAATGATTAGCTTGCTTGTCTTATCCATTTATCCATGGTTGATCAGCCCAGTGGCGTTTTATCTAAAGATTTGCAGATGTGTGTGAATGTTACATCATGACTCGAGCATTCTGCGACTAATTAAATAAAGCAGTTTAGCAGCTCTTCACACGCTGATTGGAAATGCCCCTGCTTGCTGCTATTTTATTCCACAATGTGTATTTTGGTGTTATTAGCCTATGAACGTCAGCACTCGTACAGATCGTTGTAGTGTACAGTGGTAGAGCAAGTATCTTCATAATACGTTTCTCCAGCTTCATAACGTCACTCTCATTTACCATCTGCTGTAGTCTGTAAATGTACATTAAATATGTATTCTCTTTTTTTTGTCTCCCTCTTTATAATGTCACCCTCTATAATGGCAGTTTTACCCTATATTTTAACCAGGTGGTATATAAAGAGTTTAAATAATACTAATTTCATACACTGAACTTTGTATATAGTGTTTGTTTTCTCTACTCGCATTGACACTTGTCTAAAAGAGCTTACAATTTAATGGTGGGAGCTAGGTAGATGGACTTGAGAGATAACAAGTAAACATGGTGGAATCACTCGCCCAATATATATCAGAGCTAGAGCCATTAAAGTTGAAATAGTCAAATATTAAAACAAGTATATAAAATATTTTTTTTTCTCTTCCTTAGCTGTGCTAACATCACTCTCAAACACTAAATACAAATAATTGTAGACTTTTTATTAAACTCCAAAAATGTGTTAAGTGTTAAATTATAGTCCAATAAACAACAGCATCTTTTTTCTGATAATCCACACCTGCTGTTAAGAAATCTGAACACAAGAAAGATAGAAATATGGGCGCTCATGGTGTAGTAGTTGATAAAAAATTAATAAACATTGAATCAAAGCAGCGTACCTTTTTTTAAATAAAAATGAGGCTTTTCTGTCAACCAATGAATGAAGACTGGTCCTACAGAATGCACAACTGTCACTTGAAATCACTTTAGCCTCGGCCAAAGACTAGAGACTTCTATTTATGTGTTGTGTTTTGTTTTTTTATATGATGCAAGTATAATCTGAAAGATCATGTAAAGGAAATGTTGCTGGCTGTAGTATTCTACAGCTTACCATTTGGCGATTGATCCCAAAGAGTGATTTTGAACAAGGGATGGACTGTAACATAAATATGACAGCATGCATTGAGCAACTTCTGGAAATAATTTTCTTGGTAAATTAAACTGTTCTGACATTCATGGAATGATAAATACTGTACAGTTCGCCCTTCTCAGCTCACAACCAGTCATATGCTTTGGGCCTCACAGCGCTGGGGCCACAGGTTTGACTCCTACCAGAGCACTATGTACTTGTGTGCCAAACACACTGGATACAAGGGACTACTATTCAATACCAACCCTGTTCTGTGTTACACAATAAAATGGGGACTCCCAAATCTCTGACGGATTTACTATACAACCCACAAGATATCTGGTCACTTTATAATGCAGATTCCCCTAATCTCTCTTTGTGACAAAAACAAATCCTTTGGTCCCATGCTGTCTCCCAGTTTGGCTTTTAGTTAGTTCCATCATCAACCAATCAATGTGTGTGAGGCCTCCTGGCACTCTGGTGAATGACCAACAACAATCACAATCACCAATCTGCTAGGACTGGTCTACTGTGTGTGACAGCATACCCTGTAACTGTGAACATATCTACCACCCTAGTCTGGTCTTGTGCGAGCTGCAAAATTAGCTTTTTTGCTCCAAAAATAACAATACATTTTAGTTCATATATGTAGTAATATTACCTCTACTATAAATTAAATAAATATTCAAAGTCACAAAGGAATTCTGTGACTGTATTGGCAGGAGGCCAGAGGACGATTCTTTTTTACAGGTCACAGAAATCCAAGATGACTGCCAAATCCTAGTTCACCAATATTCTTGTAATCCAAAGGAAAATGTTAAATATTTTTAACCCAAAGGGATAATGTTCTATGAATCCGTTGGAAATAAAATACAAATAAACTGATGCAGAATGAGAAAAGAATCAATAGACGGGGAGTATCAATAGCCACTCAGCCAACCACATTGGTTTTCCATGCTAGCTGTGATGTGATTGGCTGGCGGTGAGCTTGCGTCCCAGGAACTTATTCCTTTGATCAGATCTATTGAATCTGTACTGGGTTTCTTGTTGGGGGGAGGAGGGGGGGGGGCAGATTCTTTCATGTCAATGGCCCATTCATTTCCATGGTGCTTCTTCATGCGCACAGCATAAATGGGAATATACAGAACTGCAGCTCATGTTATGCCATAGTGGATATGTACACAGCGTGAGATTAATGGACTTTTCAAGTATGGGGGCATGATATGAACGCATCTAAATGGAAGAGATTCCGAAAAAAGATTAATATTACCAGGATATGCTCACAGAGGTGTGCGAGTGCAGTGTGAATTAAGGATGGTTGATTCCTGTCCTGAACAAACTATATACATGAACTTCTGAGAGAGCAGAACACGGGAAGATAAAATAGTACAGGCAGCGCTGCATGCTTCTTTCTGCGTTTTCTCAGAAGTCCATGTGTATGCAGTGCGCATAGTGAGCACTAATTTCTGTTGCTTATTCTTGTACTTAGAGTGGGCATAGCTACATTTTAGTTATGTAACTAAATATGCTGTTAGTACAATTAATATATGCTAGAAATGTAAAAAAAACAAGGCATATTAAAATGTCTTCCTAATTGAAATAAGTAATTGACAATCGTAATGACTATTAAGTAATGTTCTGTCCCTGCAAATATGTTCTTCCTTCTGTTGGTTTCGCTCATCTACCGCCCACGAGCCATAAAGATAGAACAGTAAAAAACAGAGTCTGAGCATGGTGTCAATTGAGCAAAAATCAGACGTTTTAGGTACCGTAATACCCGTAATTGTGACTTCTATGGGACCTCGTGCTGAAAAACCCATCTTGGCAACATGCACTTACAGTACATTGTTATACCTCAGCCAAAGTGCACATGTTATTACAAGCATCAGCATGGGGCTAAAACCCATTTAGAAATCGACAACTTCCAACATATCCTCAAAAGGAGCATCAGCATCCTCCAGGGAGAGGAGCTTGTTGTCATAAAAAACACCAATATTGTCCACTCTGTCTCGTATTGCTTAATACAGGGATTATTCCAGATTATGCATGGCTATGGCAGATAACCTGAGGATAGAGGGCAGGCTTGATAGGTGTGAAAGGATTTGTCACCCAGCCAATAGCAGTCACTCAGTTCCTTGTAGAGCTCTATAAGGATCCTAATCACTGTGTCTAATTATTACTCTTTCCCCTTAGTAATAAGAAAAAAACAAAAAATCCCAGTCTACAGTTGACGGAGCATTCAAACTAATTTTATCCAAATAGGCTACAATTGAGGCTTGATATATGAAGCTGCATAAAAGTCTTGATAATATGGAAACACATTAGCAATATCTACCTCCTTATATAAAACTACCTTTTGTCTTTTGAAAATAATTCAAATGAATGGATTAGCTCAAACTCTTAGCGTACAGCATGCAGCCCAATCGAGACCTACAAAGTACCACCCCAACCCAACAGATCAACACTCATAGAATTCAGAATTGATGTATGGCACCTAGGGTAGGTATACACTAATACTGGTACAAACAGAACTGTTTTAAATTCCAAATATGGCCAATAACAGTAAAATCTTCAATATATAGCAAAAGTTTAAACACAATTTCTTAGTGCTTGTTATTTCAGCAGACTTGTAGAGAAGATCTACCCTTTAATATTGTACTCGCTTGGAATAATCTTTTTCAAGGCTCTCATTGAATCACAAAGGCATCAGGAATCTCTCTTTTTGATCTGTGTTATTTCAAACAGGATATTTTGTTCCTCTCTCTTCACCTTTCTGGCTTTGTTTATACTGGAGTTCTCACATGTATGCTCAGAAAATAAAATACAGAAGAAACAAGATCTTGTGCATTACCTGTTATTTTACCTTGAAACAACTATACATGCAAATATTTAAATTCATTCAGACATTTAAAAAATATCACAAAGTCCCCTTTTCTGTGGTACAAGTATTTGTACCAGACCATTGAATATTTGTGAAAACATCCCAGAAAAGGGGACTTCTAAAAGGAAAAGTGTAGGTGTTGCCTATAGCAACCAATCAGATTCTAGATAACATGTTCTAGAATGTACTATAGAAATGTTAGCTAGAATCTGATTGTTTGCTCTGGGCAACACCTACACTCTTCCTTTTTAGAAGGTTTGATAAATCTACCCCTTTGTACCAATTTATATATATCTATATGTAATGAATCGGGGGAATCTGGGGTAGATTCAATTAGAAATGATGTCCTATTGGACTCTTTATGAGGTGCGAACAAAAGATTTTTAATGCCAACAACCCACTGAGGAACCTCATGTAAAGTTCCAACGAGACATCACTTGTAATTGAATTTGCAATATATTCAGGCTTCAACTCCTTTCATTCTTTCACCAGTGAATCTGTTCAGACCAGATATCCTTAAATTAGAGTACCACATAGGAAGGCCGTAAAGTCGTCTTGCTTTTGGCAGGTGCACATAGTGACAAAGTACACAGAGGCTTAAAGGTCCATGATAAGAGCCATGATCCACGACAGTTCGACAGGAGTTCTAATCCCAAGGCAATACTGTCTCCATAGAAGACTTCTGTTACCTGGGAGAGACCCCCTATTGGCAGTCATCTGGTTCTCATGGCATAGGGCTTCCAACAAAGATTGTACTTGGAAAACAAAGTCTCTCTGGATTAGGACCTGATCAGGAATGGGGCTTTCATCAGCTCCCCTCATCCCACACGTAGCCATCAGGTCCCCCTGCCATGCTGGGCTCCGGGAAGTCTGCTTGGGTGAGATGTTAAACTCTCATTTCTACACACAAGAAGCATAGTTACTCCTGTATCTCGGCATCTTAAACCATCTCATTGAGATTTGAATTTGGCTGAATGATGAGGACAAAAGTTTTTCCAATTGAATGTTTGTTTATTGTAACTGTTGCCAGTGTTGTTGTACTTATTTATTCCTATATTGTTTGAGGTTTTTATATATAGGGAACTGATGGATTGGTGGGCAGCATGGTGGCTTAGTGGTTAGCACTTCTGCCACACAGCACTGGGGTCATGAGTTCAATTCCCGACCATGGCCTTATCTGTGTGGAGTTTGTATGTATGTTCTCACCGTGTTTGCGTGGGTTTCCTCCTACACTCCAAAAACATACTATACTTGTAGGTTAATTGGCTGCTATTAAAATTGCCCTTAGTCTCTCTCGGTCTGTCTGTCTGTCTGTCTGTGTGTGTGTGTGTGTGTGTGTGTGTGTGTGTGTTAGGGAATTTAGATTGTAAGCTCCAATGGGGCAGGGACTGATGTGAGTGAGTTCTCTTTACAGCGATGCAGATTTAGTGGCACTATATAAATAGATCATGATGATGATTTTTAATGATATTTAGACAGCATTCAATGGGGAGCAGTGAAAGAAAGATTGCATTTTAGATTGCTTTGTAATGCCAGTACCCTGGAGATCCCAGTGAACCCAGGTGTCAATAGCTTTTTTTTTTTTTTTTTATAGGTGCCCTGGTATAGATTATAGCAGTAGCAGTGTCTATTAAAACCCATCTGGCATTTAAGAATAGTTGCAATGATGCAGCATTAAGTTAGCAGTGCCGTATGATATTGTACTGGAGCCAGGGGATCCTATGTGGGCTGAATATGTATTTTCAGTTATCCTGGCGCCTTGTTCCCACAACATATACTGCTAGTGTTAGAAATGGATGGGTCTGAATCCTGGCTTTTACAAACACATATCTGCCCACTGGGTCACTGTGAATCTGTTCAATTACAAATGTCAGTTGTTTACTTTGGAAAATCACTGCAATTCTGGAGTATGTAGTGTTGTACACCCAGCCTATCCAACACAAGAGGGACACATTTCTTAGCTGATGAGATACTAGGACCCTGCTAACTTTATCATCAGTCCTCCAGTGTTTCAGGTGACTGTCCTACGGGTCCTATTGCTCATTGTCACCGATGCCTTTTATAATATATAAATTTGAACCCAACTAAATCTGAACCATTTATGTCCTCTCTTGTGGTGTAGGGGCCAACTATACAAATAACTGTGAAGTGATATGTGCAGATTATATGAAGAGTAACCAAAATTAAATGCCCTTACGCCTGTTACTTGAGAAGTAAAGGTGGTAAGTTAGGCTGTAGGTTCTTATAATTAACAGTTAGGTCATGGGGAATACTACTGTAAAATATAAAGAACAAAAAAATGAAGAGAGCTGGGAGAGAGTAGAGAGCAGACTTAGGACATTGAACGTTTGTCAACACAACTAACTGATTCATTCACAACGCAATTCATGTTTATTTTCAAACACTTCTTTTATTATATGTAAACAACTAACAGTGAAGGATAAAATAATGGAGAACAGATTACAACAGATCACATGTAGAGGAGTACAAGCGTGTAACTACCCATGGTTTTTGGGGTGTGAGATCTTCGCTGCATGTTTTGCCTTTTCTGTTGCTGTATTGCCCTTTATCATCTTGCACCGTTATATATTGTACCGACATACAGTAAAACCATGAGCTGCCCTGTGCCACTGTACAACACTCTGAAATCATACTGGAAGTGCACAAGTAGAATTTTTACAACGAGGACCAGAAAAACATAATCCATTTTTTTATTTTATTGTGTAAAATTTAAAAGTGTAAGATGTAAAGCTCGGTACAATATAAGCCAGTGTTTTATTTAACACATTTGAACAGAGCAGTAATACTGACCACAATTTAGTCAATGTCAATCAAATTCTTTAGTTATCCGGGTGAACACCATTGAGCAAGCCCGTATATAAAGTGGACCTGGATATGATTAAGTAACAATACATTGATATACTGTATATATACATATACAGAAAGACAGACATAATATGTTTATATTGTTTGTGTTTATCTATAGAGATTATGTAGATCACTCTTCAGCAGGAACTTCTTATTCCTGTGGGGGATCTATATATTTTATCTTGGATGTTTATTTTGTTATGATATGTTATGTACATTTTATATAATGCTGCTTTTCTATGATTATACCCTGTGGGTAGTAATACAAATATAATTTGTTGTGAATTTCAGGTTGCTTCAGGAGAGTGCAATGAAGACACAGAAGTTTATAACATCACGCTGTGTACTGGAGACGAGCTAACGTTAATGGGCCAGGCTGAAATCCTTTATGCAAAAACATCAAAGGAGAAGTCACGATTGAATACCATATTTAAGAAAATTGGAAAATTGAACTCAATCAGCAAATTGGGCAAAGGCAAAATGCCTTGCCTGATATGCATGAATCATAGAACTAATGAAAGTATCAGCCTTCCGTTTCAGTGTAAAGGGAGGTTTAGCACACGCAGCCCTCTAGAGATTCAAATGCAAGACGGTGAACACACTATCCGTAACATTGTGGAGAAAACACGACTGCCTGTGAATGTGACTGTGCCTAGCCCACCTCCCCGTAACCCATACGATCTGCATTTTATACGTGAGGGACACCGATACAAGTTTGTCAACATACAGACCAAGACTGTTGTTGTTTGTTGCGTGCTACGTGCCGGCAAAATCATTCCTATGCATTTTCCATTACATTTATCTGTCCCAAAGTTTAGCCTTCCTGAAAATGTTGCAAAAGGTGAAATGTGGCAGGAGTCTGTAGTGCAGCACTGGTATAACATATGCCAAGAACAATTCGATATAGAGGAATACTCCCGGGCGGTAAGAGATGTGAAGGCAGACTGGAACGAAGAATGCAAGAGTCCTAAAAAAAGTTATTGCTCTGGACATAGCCACATACCAAACTCCCTCAGCTATGCCCGGGATGAGCTGACCCAGTCCTTTCATAGGCTTTCAGTCTGTGTTTATGGAAACAACCTTCATGGAAACAGTGAAGTAAACCTGCATGGTTGTCGGGATCTTTGTGGGGACTGGGCTGTATTCCCACAGGATTCTCTTCAGTACCAAGACTCTGGTGACAGTGGGAGTGACTACCTGTTCCCTGAGACTGGTGAGGAATCCGTAAGTCTACCAGCCAATCCAGAGCTTCCTTACGAGGAGCTCTGGCTAGAACTGGGAACTGTAAAACGAGGAGGACAACCCCTTATCCGTTCCCAAAGCGAGAAGAACAAATGTGACTCTTTCCAAGGTACAATTCATTCCAAGTGTGGCACATCCTCTCTCTCATCTCCCGGATCTCTCCTGAAAAGCAATTGTTCTGATATATCCTTACCTCCACCTCCAGTGCCTCCCAAATCAGAAGCTGTGAGTAGTTATTACAATTTCTCATTTCACATATTTCTAGGTGTATTTTTAAGTTACACATAGATATCACCATCTGTATATAGAGACTTTGGGCCTGATTCATTAATGATCTTAACTTAAGAAACTTCTTATTTCAGTCTCCTGGACAAAACCATGTTACAATGCAAGGGGTGCAAATTAGTATTCTGTTTTGCACATAAGTTAAATACTGTCTGTTTTTCATGTAGCACCCAAATATCAACTGTAAATTTCAGTGTACAAATAAGCTATCAAGTATTTGTGTGCTACATGAAAAAACAGTCAGTATTTAACTTATGTGCAAAACAGAATATTCGCACCCCTTGCATTGTAACATAGTTTTGTCCAGGAGATTGAGATAAGAAGTTTCTTAAGTTAAGATCCTTAATGAATCAGGCCCTTTATCTTTATCCAATTTCTCTCAAATTTTTCACTGCAAAGTTTTCCATTTTCTTTATTTAGAAATGAGTGTGTCTGTACTTCTTATGGCACTACTAATCTCTTCACGTCTGTGTATATATATATGTGTATTTATATATATATATATATGTGTGTGTGTGTGTGTGCTGTACGAACTACTTATTTATATTAAAAGCAGGGAATGTTCGTTCCACATATTGCAATATATGTTAAGCTGACCAACTCACGCCAAAGTCTTCCCATTCGCATCTATCCCTGTTTTTTTATATATAATGTATGTTATATAAGTAGGACCAGAAATGAAGGTTTCAAGATGCCACAATTACCCGTAAGTCCAGACCCCTGCTGTCAATAACTGTGATGGAGTCAAAGAGAATAGTTCTTGGTCACAGTCATGGAGATTCCCTCTTATAAATACGGAAGTGCTTAGTATATAACACACAGTGCTCAACTTCTTGATCAATGTGGTAAATGCGAAAGTGCTAAGCATTTCCGCTTTTAGAAGATAAAATCTACATGACGTCCTTTTGTATCTTCAAACTCATGTTAAAATTCCTGTAATCCAATATGCTGCTAAATTAAATTTATCTCAGTCATTCTTTGAACGACTGAGATAAATATTGTATTAGCTGTAAACTTCAAGCAAATAATCCTCCCGTGGCCAAATTGCCATACAAAATTGTAGCATTCTGCATTTACTTTACCAATAACTTGTTTTGCAGACATGGGTGTACTCTTGTAAGAACAGCTTTGCAAAGTAAACTTTATTTAAAGAACCACTAAACCTCCTAATTGAGATGATCAGATATAAACCAAGTTCAGTGTAAGACTCTGTCTACTGCAGCTCTGTTATTAGTAAATCATACCTCAAAACCGTGCTGCTTCTTCAGTCGAGATTGGGGGTGTGACTATGTCACAAGGGGTGTGACCGCGTCCAAATGGAGATTGGCCACAGCCCAGCCGGCATCCCTACTGCTTTTGAAATGCTAGGCTGCCCTCATGCTCTCATCACAACACTATTAATTTGCTGTGAGCACCAGTGCATTTGGCACCCGTTCACCACTGCTCTGCCACACAGAGACAATACCTCCATAATTCCCACCTGTTCCAGTCAGGACGCCTGGACAAAGGCCTCAAATTGGGACTGTCCCAACTAAAACAGGACAGTTGGAAGGTGTAGGTTAAGTATTAACTCACCTCTCCATTGCAAACAGCTGATGCTCCTCCCACATTGGGACAGGTCAAAAAGCTGATTAGCTGTCACTCACCCTCTGCCTTCTTAGAGAAGCGCTTGTTTCCTAGCGTTACAACCTGCAGCATCGAAGTGAAAGGTAGCATGATGGAAACATTTGGTTAAGTATAAGGAAAAATGGCTGCATAGAACAACCCCCGGGGCTCTGGCCGAGGGAGGGAGAAGGTTAGTTAAATGTAACTTGCAGATGGTAGTGCAGCTTTAACCCAGACATGTTGTTATCTTGTTTTTAGTGTTAATGAACATCTATACCATTTCTCAGACCAGTGGTTTGGGAGATGTCACATAATGTTCATTGACCCTTCTTAATGCATAGAAACTATGAATGCATTATAAATTTTATAAATAGGGTTTACTGTTAGAAAAAGCATATGGTCGTAGCTTTTTTTGTTTGTATTTTGCAATTTCTGTATCTTTTCAGTTATTAATATAATTTACATTTTAAGATATAAACCATGATGGTGAAATATTATTAGCCTATATCATCCTTAGTCAGCAATAGAACAATGCCTATGGTACTGCCTAGACTAATTGTAGTCCATGGGTTGGCAACCACCGGCAGGCGGATGAAATGATCTGTTACACGTGCACAGCAGATACTCCCAGGTTCTGTTGCGGAACTGAAGACATGTTTGCCGACGAGATGAGTCGCACACCTGCTGCTTAATATGTATTAAGTGAACTGGCGGCAATACTATGTGTTTTAATGATAACTGGGGGCACAGCTATGTGGCTTAATGATAACTGGGGGCACAACTATGTGGCATGTTGTGAACCGCGGGCACAGCCATGTGGCATGTTGTGAACCGCGGGCACAGCCATGTGGCATGTTGTGAACCGCGGGCACAGCCATGTGGCATGTTGTGAACCGCGGGCACAGCCATGTGGCATGTTGTGAACCGCGGGCACAGCCATGTGGTATGTTGTGAACCGCGGACACAGCCATGTGGCATGTTGTGAACTGGGAGCAATACATTAATACATTTCAAACCATACAACTATGCCCGGGAGCTCGGGTTACCTCCCACAATCCAAAAACATTCTAGAAAGTATAACATTCCATTGCTGGACCATTCCCTTTTTTGGGGGTCGAGGCAGCAATGCTGAGCCATCCTCCAGATGCCCATGCTCTGGTCTTCTGAGCTGGCGTGGGGGCTCACACATGCACAGTGAAATCCTGTTTGCTTCTAAAAGCCCAATTTGTGGGTCACTGTGTATGCACCAGCCCCTCTGCAAGAGCAGAGCGGTGGCCTTGGCAGCAGATGGACCGGCATCACCAATCCCATATCCACCATACCCCCTGTGGCCAGGTTACTGGTTAACTAGTTAGTCCTAATCCAGAGGATGCTAATGATGTAAAGCCATTGATTACACAGGAGTGCATCGCGTCTTCAGAGTGTGGATAAGCATTTATTTTCTATGCCACACTAAACACAATAAAAACAGTTGTTTACGGTTGTATATTTTTTTAAACTGGAAGACAGTGTATCAGAGTGGATAAAAATAAAATATCATAATTAGGTGCTTGTTAATTATATGGGTGCCACATGTACTACACCAAGCTGTTCAGTTATCAGGAGCAAGAGGTATGTGGGCACTGCTGACCTGATAACTCCTGTCCCATTCCCTTAGACATTGACTTCTGATGCCATGTTTGATGAGTTCCCATTATGCTCTTTGTGACTGAATGCCCCACAGCTTCCAAGCGGCTGCCCAACAGTTGTTTAAGTGGGGAGCTCATCCATTGTGTCAATAAGCGAAGGACAGCTGGGGGAAGACCATGCGGTGCCCATATAATTAACAAGTACCCATGATTGTATTTTTTTTTTTTTTTTCCAAAATGATTTTATTGAAGTAATACTGTGCATAATTAAAACAAAAGTAGCTGTGAATGTAATTTGCAGTCACCCCTGTTCACTGCAAGGGCTTTACCGTTAGACAGGGCTACCCCTATGATGTGCCCTCTGCTCTGTCAGCACTAGCCCAGTCTTATCGCTCGAATACCTGCAAACCAAAACCAATTCTGAAATGGAAACCGGGCTGTAAATTCGTATTCGTTCCCGTTAAGGACATAGGAGTGCACAGGGTGTATATGTCTTGCTGCATAACGCTTGTTGTGGGGAGACTACAAGAAATCCATCAAGTATCCATCAACTATAAGTTAATACAACACAAGTGTTATTTCCTATTGAACTATTATGTGTTAATATGCACACAGTGAATTAATAAACACCCATTACTGGATCTCCGCATGTCATTTTAAAGATGTTTCACTTTTCAGTTGAGATGTTCACTTTAAGAAGCACAAGGCTACAATAGTCAGAGTAAGCTTGCATGCTGTTTATGGAAACCAGTCCTTTCTGATGGGCTATGGCCTGGTACGGGCTGCTGTAGCTGTGGTATAGGGTGTGTGTGTGTGTGAATATGGATGAGCTGTACAGTAATCTGGATAATTATAAATGTAACATGCATAAGCTTCAAATTACAGGTAGCACACAGGGATTTATTATGTGTTCTCAAACAGCCTCCCACACAGATTTCAAGAATCCAAGAAGAATAATTGGTCACAGCTACAGTGAAAACACTCACGCCCACACCCTCATACGCATATGTAATGTATGCCTTGGAAATAAGGGGAAGGACGTTTTGTGCACATGATACCGACTCTTCCACTGGATGGGGTTGTGCTGGAAGGTTAGGTCTGGAAGAACCTCTATATGGTCAAAGTGATGAGTCTCCAGTATCCTTAAATTACTTCAAAGTTCCAGAAGCCTGAAAATGATTTTATTAAAGATCTATACTTTGTATCCAGAAGTTTGCAAGATTATCATTATTTACTATTCATGCCATAAGCTTATTTTAAAGCAGACTCATCTTATTTTGTAAAAAGAAACTGTGGCACTTTATATAATTAAACATCCGTTGGTGTAAGAAATGGGACAGCATATACAAGACTTAGGAAGTGATAGTGGTTGGTGAGTTAAGCCCTACAAATTGTAACTAAAGAATATATTTCATTCCTGGCTATCAGTACTGACTTATCTTAAAATGATTGAGTGTTTATTCAGTTGATGACGGATATATTATTATTCTATTATTATGTTACATTTAGAACAAGAAATGTTTATATCTAACACAATTTGACAGGTGTAGCATTAAAACCATTTGAAATGCAGAAAAACCTGTCTGTGCTACTTAAAGAACATTTTGGAGTGGAGCCAAGAATTTAATTGTTTTCTCAAGAGTTTCATTGATGCCTGAGTGAGGTGACCTACTGTAAGCCAGTCTCTAATTGGAAACACACCCTTTACATAACATTTGCAGTGTCATAAATGTTGGTGATCAGAAACAAAGGAACATAATTTGGAGGTGGTACAAATTATTGATTACTATGGAATCTATGTATTATTACAGCATTATATGTTGTAAAAGTTGCATTGTGATAAATTTATATAGCATATTTGCCAATTTTGGCAAGTTGGCATCCGGGGGTTGAGGGGCTCGGCGAATCGCGTGATAAGCCCCGCACCCACCACTTAATTAAACGCAGAGCCCAGGATCCAGGAGGTCACCCTGCTTATGCTTTTTTGCCATGTTCTATACATAGAGCTCCTCGATGACTTATTACAGTAATTGGCCCGTTATGCCATGTCGAAAAATGCAAAGCTTTACTTGGCAAGCTATTTTTTTTTTCCCTGTTACATCCACCAGTAATAAAAGTTTCTTTTAGCTCTTCTTTTAAATTAATTTTTTTTTTTTTTTATTTAGGTAAAAGAAGAATGCAGACTTTTGAATGCCCCACCTGTGCCTCCACGCAGTTCCAAACCATCATCCCCCACCCCATCTGTTCCAACGCCAACAGGAAAAATAGCACAGCAGCAAACCCGCTCTCCCAGTCCTACACTTTCCTACTATTCCTCAGGGCTGCACAGCATGTAAGTACTGCTAGGCTCTGTAAACCTTGTATTTTTCCAGAGTTCAGTTGAAGTGCTGATAGCTACATTATAATGTTAAACTCAGCCAAAAAAACAGACTGTAAGTGAATTCTAGCCGTTCTTTGAAGTCACTAGGATTGCATTAAATGTAACATTAGTAAAGCAACATGAGAAGAACCAAGAGATTCATTTGGCCATTGGCAAATCTTTAAATGACATTATTAGGTCACAAGAATGTAACAAAACCCATAGCTACTTGAAAATAACTTTTTATTGTAGAAGCATTCATATTTAATTATGATTTGCTGGCAAATATAAACTGTTTGGTTGACAAGACCCATGTATATAGAGGTTTTATTTAACTATATTTTTTTGGTTCACCAGAGCAGCACAACTCAAGACCTTGAGGTTCTAACTGGTCATATCCTTAGATATTCTGATTAGTCACATGTTCGTCAATTAATTTGTTTTCATTGCAGCACCTGTAATTCAATTATGTATATCAAAATATGGCATGTTACCCGCCCTCAAGGGAGTTGTGCAATCATTTGTGAAGCTTTCAAACCAAGTATTGTCATGCTCAACACAAGCTTGATCAGTTAAATATACTTATTATCCTTGGTATAAATGTTTTTCTATTTCAAGTGTAGTATAATATCTAGCTTACACTTTTTTTTTTTTTTTTTTTTTTACAAGTATTACATTAAATTATTTTCCTTTTCAATATATTGTGTACCAGTTGATCCGGAGCAGGTAGGGTAAGAATAGATCTACAAATTCTGTAGATCCACCAGTAGTGGAACAAGATTGTCAAAGACTGTCCTTGGTTACTCAGCAGCAGTAGGAGAACATTTTTGGCTGGCAGGACTTTGCAGCAGAGTGTTCCCTGGAATTCTGTGTTAGTCCACCCATGTATACATTTAAATATATAGGTCAGTTGTCATTGACAGCCATGGCGATTGTGGGATACCATGCTGCTTCTGAATAGATACAGATCCATTCCTATACCCAGTTACTTACATCATATCTGGTGTCTAAAATCATGCTTATACTAGCGTTTTTTAACGCTAGTAAAAACATGTAAACGAGTGCTGATGAAACTGGAATCAGTTGAGTGTCGTTAATTGACCACCTCCCCTCTCCCCACAAGTGTAAGTACTGGTTATCCATGCCGGTCGTTCATGAAATCTGTTCCACATGTAACTCTATAGACAGGGTGATTGTAAATCTGATACCACTACCCAGAAATACAATTAGGACAGATCGTCAACAATGATAGAGGAAAATTCTAACATCTTCAAGCCCAAGGGCAATTTGTACTTTGGTAAACGAGGCACTGTTCACTGGTTACACCAAATGCAGTTGTTGTTGTTTGTTAAGATGTCCAAATTTATTTCTGTATTTCATGGGAGATTGGACTTTCTGTTGGTAGTATTTGTAAATACTTTTTTATTTGCATGGTGTGTGTGTATATGTATGTATGTATGTATGCAGACAGACATACATACATCCCCTGTGTGACTTGATGGGTTTATACTGCTTCCCTGTCTTTCACTGTTTACCAGCGCACCAGTTGTAGGGGAGTAGGCACTACTGCCACCACCAGGCTCCTTCCCTGGCACCTGGAACCACTGACTTCTGGGTGTTTGGTATAGCTGTTGCGGCTGGTGAATGAGGCCGATTCCTCCTGACCACTTACTTAGCCAATGTGGCAGAGGGGGTAGACTACACTGAGCCAGTCAGTCAGGTCAAGATATGACTGAGCTAATAGACAAAGACTTTGAGCATGTGCCGTTCATTTCTCCCCTAGTCATTCATGACAGAGCTCTCCTCTTGCAAATAGGATTCAACACAGTGATATCAACGTATTAACGTTTAGCATAAGGCTCTAGGCACAGGAACAATGGGTAAAATTTGAATTCAAGCAAAATAACAATAATCACACCCACCTCCTGGTATTCGAGGAAAGGAATTTGGTTGTCAAGGTAATGCCTTCCTCCCCCCTACCTTGGCTTAGGACAAATGCTAATTTATATGCGATGTTCTGTCTCAAAATATTACTCAAACATGCTCACTCCAAAATATCGGTACCTAAACTACACTTATTGAAATAACTAAATATATGGATTTATTTCTATTATTGGCAGAGAGTATCTGGTGTCTATTATTGAAAATGCATTAAGTATTTCTTCCCATTGTCATGTCGGGGAGGTGAATACAGCCACATCACAATTTTACCTATGATTCTTTTCACACTACTAGAGCACCCCCACAAAATGTAGCCTAAAATATTTTCACCTCTTGTTTATTTGGCGATCCACTTTATGTAATTTACATAAGGAAAATGTATAGCTAGTATAAAAAGTTTGATCTTCTTTCAAGCTTATCATATTTTTAAAGTTTCAATAATGGCTCACCATATACTCTGGGGACACTGTTGTATTTATATACATCAGCTTCTCATGGTGGTGGAACTGTACTTAACAAAGACCACCCGCCAGTACTGAGCATCTCAGACCAGCTGGTAGGAATGGGTTAAGCAAATCATAGTTAATCATAAATAATATTTACATACATATTATTGAGAATTGGTAATGCTGCACTAAGTCTTAGTGCATTATTAATCATTTCATCTTGGCACAAATTAAATATAGGGAGGCCACTATCACATTATTATAAAGACAAACAAGTGTGGTGAGCAAATGGTAATGCAATGTTGATCTTGATTCCAGATATTGAGATCTGTAGATATTCAGCAAGAGTACGGTACTTACTTTTACTGTTAATATTTCATCCTATTGACTCATGTTCCTTTATTTAGTGTCCATGTTTTTGTAATACCACAAATGTGGCATATACCAGAGGTGACTATATGCCTCATTGGGGATTTCCATATCGTACAACCTCAATTGCTGAGAATTTTGTGGGTTTGCTATGTATAGCTAGGACATAAACAAAATGGAAAAACCTGGGTAGATGAGGGACCCCAAGCATATTAAATGTAAGGACTTCCACTCAGGTGTGGCAGTCCTGAATTGTATATGAAAAGAACACACACCTAATAATGCACATTTGTGAGCTCAGTGGGATCATGTGAACATGCAATGGACTACCGAGCATTGGCAGGAGGTGATATGGTCAGATGAATCAACCTCTCCTTGACAGATGAATGCATGTGCGTTGCCAACTTAAAGAACTCTACAGCCCAGAATGCTTGTTTCCAACAGTGAGGGGATCTAATGTGGTCAGGTTTATTTTCCTTCCATGGTTTGGGTGCAGTTGTTCCCTCAATGGTAATCTCTACTATATTGATTTATCATCTTTTACCCCATGTTACAGCATTTCTTTTCTGACAATGGGAAGGGAGTCTTCCGGGATGACCATGTCCCCATGAACAGAGCACATGTGGTTGTCCTGCAGAGTGATGTGTGACACTGATGTTATCCATGTGTCAGGGAACTTAATCGCCACGTCTGGGCCCAAATAAGCATTTTTGGGATGTTCTGGGACAACACCTGACAGTGCTTATTTCATAACCATCCAACAGGTGTCAGTTGAGTGACACTGGAATAATAGCATTCTCTTCCTCCTGCACAATTCCAGACATTGACAGTCTAAATACCCTGTAAGTCACACTATTGGTGTTTCCATTTTTTGGCCACACATGCTGCGGTATTGCAGCCATTATTGTCAATTGTCTTAATATTGTGACATCTTTGACCCCAAACTGAGTATAACTTGCCATAATAACATGATTAATGCTGGTTTGATCGGTTATTGCTGTTGGTAAATACAGTCTGATTAATATTGACCTGTGTTTAAAGTCAGTTTGTAGTTTACGAACAGGCCCCAATGTAATTTGTAGCCAGGTTGTACAGTGGTTTCACTTGGTTCTTGGGATAAATGGCCGGCTAGGTCTGTGTGTAGCCAGCTTAACGTCCCTTACATTCACATTTTTATCTTCAATTCTGTGAAGTGCCTGAAATTTTCACATACATATTTGTGAACATTATTAGAAGCTCTACTATTTATAAGGCAACTTGTATTTTAGTTTTAAGTACTTTTAATAATTAAGATACATAATCAACCATAGGGACTTATATAAACATATACTTGTACAGCTCTACTTGCTAAGTTTACCTTCGATTTGTTTTGTTTTTTCCCCAGAGGTGTCACAGAGAATGAAGTTGCCAAATCTTCAGAGAGTGCCCAGGTTTCGTGCTATCCCTGCAACTGGATCAAGAATGAGGCAAGTGAACTTGAGAGCAAGCTGCCCTGTGGTACTGGATCATCTGAAATCCTTCCATCCCGACTGTCCTGGCCAAACCGTTATTGTGGAGGGGCCGAAGGTATGAACACAAATGACTTGCATGTGGACCAGTGCCGCAGCTATTACAGCTATCCTCGACAGAAGACACCAGCCACACCAAAAAGAAATTTTCCAGCTCCATTTGACTTTAGTGGGAAAGATCCTTTGATCGGGTGTACACAAGGGACACTAAGTGACTTTAACAACATAGCCGATGGCTGCCCCAAGTCTGCAAGTTACTCATCGGAAAGTTCTGCTGAGAAAGGATTACCTGACAACAGCACAAAGCAAAGTATGTCTTGTCCTGCATTACCACCACGGGCACCTAAGTCAAGTGAGGGAAACACAGTCTTAGAACCACTCTCTCTGTCTATGAAAATAGATGGTGCAGAGGAAGAGCCACAGACTTGTTCTCCAGATAACACAAAAGATCATTATTTGGCTAAGAAGGGCATGCAAGACATTTTCTCTATTTCATACCCATTCTCCTCTCCTCTGCACATGCAGCTAGCACCAAGGTCATGTGGAGATGGCTCCCCGTGGCAGCCCCCATCTGATCTCTCCGGATTATCCATTGAGGAGGTATCAAAATCCCTTCGATTCATTGGTTTGTCAGAAGATGTTGTGTCTTTCTTTGTCTCAGAAAAAATTGATGGGAATTTACTTGTCCAACTCACTGAGGAGATTCTTTCAGAGGACTTCAAGTTGAGCAAACTGCAGGTTAAAAAGATATTGCAATTTATTAGTGGTTGGAGACCTAAAATGTAGAGCTAAAAGTGTTACAAAAGGGACTGAACAAACTGCAGAAGCGCTCGGCCAAAGTGCCGATATTAGTACAATCTGAAATTGTTATTTTGCACTAAGAGAATAATCTTGGCTGTATATAGTCCTACAAAGAAGAAATTCTTACTATGCAGTGAAAGGTACGAGTTGTAGTTGTATCACTTAGTACTGTACGTCAATGCAAACACTTATGAGAACACTCACAGTGTGCCTTGCGCATCACTGAGCAGCTGCTACAAGTTATTTTGAGATATTAAAGGGAATTTTAGTTTTTAAGCTTCATGTCTAAAGATGTAATATATTATTTAGTAGTGTAAAGCTTAAAAATAATGTAGTTATCTCCTGTTTGAGTTAGTTGATTAAACATATTGACATAGTGCATTTTCCCTCCTAAAAGCCTATGAAAGAGCACTTAATTAGTTCCCTGCACATATATATATATATATATATATATAAATATATTTCCAGTACATGGGATTCACAAAATAGCATCCCAAAAGACTCTGATTTCAATCGTTAAAAAGCTAGCAAAAGCCTTGTATATTAAAGATCATGTTTCACTGTCTTTCCAGATTTTGTGTACATGATGTACTATGTGGTGATATGTATCCTGTATGGAGGAAAGTGCTTGATCAATAAAACATATGGAATATTGCATTTTAACTCCACAGTGCATACAAATGTAACCGATCTCAGTGTACCATCTGGTATGTTTAGAAATTAAATATTTTATTGCTGGCTCTATTATTGATATTTTTTATGTTTTTCCATTGAATCGAGTAGAGATCAACATATAACCATGAGATTTGGTGTTAGTGTTTATGCAATTAGCATGCCTCAAGGTCTGCTACATAGATCTAGACCTAGGCTCTTGTTACTGACCAATGTTCATAGATATCTAACCCACCTCCACCCCCTACAGTTGGCTGTAGAGATGTTTCCAGTCTACGGTGTTACATTTATGTTGCCTTAGGAAGGTCGCGCTGAAGGATGGCTGTATTCTAAAGAGACTGTTTGTTTTTGTTCCAACCTGTTCAATTTCTGAAGGACTAGCCCTAAATGGTGAAGTAATGTTTTTTTTAAAGTGAAGCTTCTTTTAAATCCTGTTTTTCTGAATAAAGTATGTAACTCCCAGAACAAAACCACTGCTTGAGATGTAGATAACTCAAATTGTGGTAAAGCTATAGACATTCATAGACCATGTATGTTTTGTGTATATAAATATGTATAATATATAAACTTATTTTCACTCAGTATGTGCGTGATCATATTTTACTGAAACCAAGGTTTTATCTGAAGTATATAAAATAACACAATACAGTATACATTTCATTAAGGTAAAAACTGCAAGTAGAGAAGGAGGACACGAGAGTGTGGGCAGCTCCCTGCATAAACTTATCAAATAACGGAATTTATATCAGCGGACAGACAACAAGATCATAGAACTCTGAAGTTGTCCCATTAACAACCTAGCAAATCAGTTATCATTGACTACAAAAAGAATTGGAGATTCAACAGATTAAACAGTAACAGCTCAGTAAGAAACTTGAATTGTCTAAAGCTGGGTACACACTACAGGGTTTTTGTCTAATAATCGGCTCAACCAGCCGACATACGACCGCTCGTTCAAAAGTCGGGTCAGTGTGTGTAGTGACACGATGGTCGAAAGTCTGCCCAAATGGACGATTGTCGCCTCATTTGGTTGGTCGTACCGTTTAATATTTTCGTTCCAATCTCGTTTCCGTTGTGTAGTGTGTATAAACTTCCGAATGATGTTGCTTCAGTGTGTACGAAATTAGAGTCATTGCTCACAACAACATGGCTGTAAAAAGTCGCTAAAGGGACGTCCGCTCTTCCCTTTATTGTCTAAAACAAGGCTAGTGTGTATGCAGTCCATGGACCGAGCGATCGGACCATCGATCGGATGTAAAATTGATCGGCATAAAAAGTTGGTGGAAAATTCTGTAGTGTGTACCCAGCTTAAGTCTTTGCCTTCCAAGCTGGATTATGAAGCTGAGTGGCCCATCATAAGAAAGAGCAACAAATGGTTACATTACTTGAAATCACTGCCTCTGTGAACCAGTTGAAACCATTCTAGCTTTACTAAACAGAATCCTGTTGTTTTCGTTTTGCTGGACCGGAGCCTCCATTAGTTCACTGGAAAAAATTGCGGAGGCCTCATCTCCATTGCCTCTCTATGCTAAGCAACCTGGTATCCACTTCCCATCAAAGAGACTGTAAGGCGTTCTCAGTATCTGCTGGCATAGAGGGGACACTAATCATTACTGAGTGGAGAGAGGAGTTTTATTAATGGATAATAGAGATATTAAGAGTGAGGGCACAGATGGGGTTAGATAGAAACATTAATAAAGAAATGGGTCGGGAGCATTAATAAGGAAAGGGGTGAGGAGCATTTATAATGAAAACAATGAGAATTATATTTATAAAGTGATAATGAGTTATGGAATGCAATGTATGTACATGGGGAAAAGTGATGTATTTAGGAGAGTAGGGGGTAAATGTATGAACCTCCGGATTGTTCAACTCCGGCGAGTTCAGCATCTTCAGCGCTTAAATTTAAAGCGGCGCTGCCTTGTAAAGGGAAGTCTCTCCTTACAAGGCAGCGCCGCTTTAAATTTAAGCGCTGAAGATGCTGAACTCGCCGGAGTTGAAGAATCTGGAGGTTCATACATTTACCCCTAGATGTCATTTTAGCTGTTGGGTAACAACAAGATTTTTAGAGAGGATGTTTCAATTGACCATGATGAAAAGAAGGGGGTGGTTACTAAAGGTTTATATTGGGTTTTTTCTATTTTTCAAAGGAACATGTTTATTACATATCCCATTAAAAAATAAAATACCAAACATACACCTATTCAAGCACACATTAAGACCTGTCTGCTCAATAACTGATTATACAAGCAATGCAGCTATTGCAGTGGTCCTCATATTATCAGTTTCCTGCAGCTGATAAAGGGCAACCAGATCTACTCAAATTTGGATTGACAACTCCTAGTTTATATACACCAACTGCCTAATATTGTCTAGGTACCCCTCATGCCATCCAAACAACTCTGATCCATCGAGGCATGGACTTCACAAGAACTCTGAAGGTGTCCTGTGGAATCTGGCACCAAGATGTTAGCAAAAGATCATTTAAGTAAATAAATGATGATGATGATGATGATGATTTAAGTCCTTTAAGTTGCAGAGTGGGGTCTCCATGACTCAGACTTGTTTTTCCAGCGCATCGCACAGATGCTCGATTGGATTGAGATCTGTGGAATTTGGAGGCAAAGTCAACACTTTGACCAATCCTGAACAATATTTGCAGTGTGGTAGGATGCATTATCCTGCTGAAAGACGACACTGCCATCAGGTAATGTTGCAATGTTTAGGTAGGTGGTACGTGTCAACATTCACATGAATGTCAGAACCCAAGGTTTTACAGCAGAACATTGCTCAGAGCATCGCGCTGTCTTCACCAGCTTACCTTCTTCCCGTAGTGCATCCTGGTGCCATCACTTCCCCAAGTAAAGTATGTGCACACAGCCGGCTGTCCATATGATGTAAAAGAAAACCTGATTCATCAGACCAGGCCACATCTTTCCTTGCGCCATGGTCCAGTTATGGCACTTACGTACCCATTGTAGGCGGTTGACAGGGGTCAGCATGGGCACTCTGACCGTTCTGTGGCTATGCAGCCCTATATGCAGCAAGCTGCAATGCACTGTGTTCTGACGCCTTTCTATCATAGCCAGCGTTAACTTTTTCAACAATTTGTGCTACAGTAGCTCTTATATGAGATTGGGCCAGACAGGCTAGTCTTCGTTTCCCATGCTCATCAATGAGACTTGGCCGCCCATGACCCTGTCATTAGTTCACAAGCTGTCATTCCTTGGACCACTTTTGGTAGTTACTAACCACTGCATAAAGGGAACACCTCACAAGACCAACTCTTTGGAGATCCTCTGACTCGGTCGTCTAGTCATCACAGTTTAGCCCCTGTTAAAGTCGCTCAGATCCTTACTAAACCCAGACAACAGTTACCACGGCAACTTGAGGGGACGACGCTGTAATTTCCGGCGTAATAGTAATGCCTACTGGTAGTTTGACGTTCAACTAGTGCGATCAGTGAATATCCCGACGCGCGAAAATGACGTCAGTCTTTGACGCAACTCTGTTATTGCTCTTCTTCAGGGGGTAATGGAAGCCGCCGAGGGATGTTCTATATTTGAGAAACCCTTTCACATTGTACTGGTGCCGGCTGCTTCCATTACCCCCTTAAGAAGAACAATAACAGAGTCGCATCAAAGACTGACTTCATTTTCGCGTGTCGGGATATTCACTGATCGCATAAGTTGAGCGTCAGTCAAACTACCAGTAGGCATTACTATTACGGCGGAAATGACCGCGTCGCCCTCAAGTTGCCGTGGTAACTGTTGTCGGGGTTTAGGACATTGGGGAAATGAGTACCATCATGCTGTACATCTGTTTATACAAGTGTAACATAGAGTTAATATTTTTTCTATTCCTCTAGTGTTGGCGAGACCATGAATTTCCATTTACACATGATTTGTTTTCTAGCATGAAACCTTTATGTTTCAGAGAACCAGTCCCTCAACCATTCAAATATTATTCATGCAAACATTAGCCAATTCAAATGCCATAGACATAAATTTTGTTATCCTGGACAAGAAAGATAGTTTGCTGTGAAATGTACAGTATATATCAACAGGCGCCCTACCAATCTTTGTAGCTCGAAGGATATATGGCTATGTATGGTAGAAGTATGTAGATGGACTCTTAATAATACTCATGGACTGTGTGTAGGAGACATCATCCTCCACCATTATATTATCTGTCCTCCACTTAGCATAATAGTAGCAGGTGCTGGCCTCATCAAAAGACTATAGAAGCAAGAGTTAAATTTTATTAAATCTGGCTCCAGGAGGAGTTGCTCATGTACATGGGAGTAAGTAATTTCACCAAATAACAGGTCTCTACTGCATCTATCAAATAAAAAATATATATTTACAACCACAGTTTCAGATCAAAGCTGTTTAAAGGATTTAAATAAGACCGCTATACAGCTAACGCAGGCATTTCACCCCATGTCTTGCCAAGATATGACCCTCTTGGATATTTGTTAGTTCTCCATATCTTAGATTAAACCATAATGGATCTTTAGGCGGCCATTTAAGATCCTCCTATGGGAATAATCTCAGTGCACTTCTATGGGCCATGAACAATGTCCTAAACAAGGAATCAGAAAGTGTCCAGGATATGCCAAATATACCAGGAATTCAGCATCCAGGGAAACCTGCTCCTCTAAACCCCCACTCGGTCAATTCAGTTCCTTGGATTCCCTAATTAATATTGCTGTGGCAAGGAGTGCCTGAGTATTCTGAGCAAACTCAAAGCATTCCAATACACGTCATAAAAAAGGACATTCTACTGAGTCAAATGTTTTGCAAGTATCCAATGATATTACTACCAGAGTTGCCATGCTGGAATTCCAGGTTCATAAACAGCCTCCCAATATTGTTGTTTGTAGCCCATAGTAGTATGTAATAGATGAGGTTACTTTATAAAATATGGGGTGTAGAATTTTCAACAGAATTCTGACATGGACATAACTAATGGGCCTATAGGTTTCATACCTCATGGGTTACTTCCCATGTTTCAAAATCCGTGCTAGAAGAGATTCCTGCTTGGCTTTTGTATAATTAGAAATTTAGGTACGAATTCCTACAAGTATAATCTCTCACACTGCAGAAAATACATCTAAACCTGGAGACTTATTTCTAGCAGTGTTTGAAGTTGCACCGGTCACCTCATCTAACTGCAATGGCTGTTCCAATAGATCAAGCCTGGCCAACCTGTGGCTTCCCAGGTGTTTGTGAAACTACAAGTCCCAGCATGCTTTGCCAGTAGATAGCCATATGATAGCTGACAGGGCATGCTGGGCCTTGTAGTTTTACAACATCTGGAAAGCCACAGGTTGGCCAGGCCTGCAATAGATCCTTTATTCTCTAATTAAGGAAGGGAAAGGAATTTATCCTAAATAGAAGTCTAATTCATCATTAGAATATGTTGCTGCGGTATCATACAGCTTTCTTTTAATTATTTTAAAACCCCGGGTTACCTCCCTCGGATGACTAATCTGCATATTGTGACTAATTAGAATTCTGGAGATATCAGTATAGTGTGAATCAGCATGTGTCGAACATGCCAAGAATTTATCTTATTACTGAACCCAAATATGCCGTGTTTGATGCACCAATCATCTGTATGTCTCCCCAACCTCAATGTGTGCTCCATATAGATCCAATATATAATCTGATTCTGTCTCAGATTGTTTGCACTCTGACTTTTCTCAGTGTACATTTGTCCTATGCCCCATCAGATCTAGAATAATAAGTAGGAGATGTCTCATTCTCTAGCGTGATGTTACTTTTTCTACATAAGACAAGACATCCCCAGATTATACCATGTCTATGTGAGATAGTTACCATGGGGCCTTAGAGTGACAGGAAAAGAGCTTGCTGGTTGGGAAATAACAGTCTTTAACCATTCACTAAGCCATGAGCTTGCGCCCCTTTAGATAATATGAGTATCCTATAAGGATGCTGATAGTTTATCTAACACTATTATGGACTGGGCCCTTTTTACTACCCTGCCCACCCACTCATTTTGTATCAAGCTTAAAAACCAGAATATCAGAAACAATGGATTGACTTTTAATGATGTCATTCATAATATGTCTCCGTTGAAGGATAAATTATACATGTTTAAACTGGACCACACATCCAAGGTCCTCCCATACTGTGAGCTAGCTATATAACCACATTTAAGGAATCTATGCAATATCACATTTTTCCACCCAGAATTTATTAGGCTTTATGCATGCAAAAGATACATTTGGCCAATCAAGGTGCCTGCAGATCCTATAATGACCTTACAATGATTAATCAAAATGGGTATCATCAGGAATGGTCCATATTTCATTGGGCCCTGTATAAATCTTTTCTAAGTGACACATTTACAGAGTTCTTGATAAATAGTATAATGTGCATCTCCTCATCCTACCATAGCTCTTGCCCATATTTGGCACCCAGATATTGAGAGGTCCACACCCATTTTCCCATTTTACTCAGGGAAAGACGTCTCTGCAGGGCTGCCCATGGTTTCACAGCTTCATCTATCCATCCAGGTGTTACAAAGAAATAACCCCCAGATGCAGCTCAGCAGGACTGATTGTACTGGTATGGCAGATTTTGTTCCTTAAGTTGGTGCTTCACAGCAGTAAAAGTAGTTATTTGCTTTTGTATCGCAGCAAAGAATTCTACATTTATGGAGACCTTATCGGTGTTGTGTTTGAGTTCACCAGCATCATGTTCTCTATATTTTTAGGAGACATGTTCATAGACCAGGTGGTAGTTACCTAGTAGGTATCCTGTGGGCACTTTCAACAGGTAATAGAAAGGGAAAGTGCTGTGTTACAAATATATTCCACAATCCGTAATCTACAAATATTTCCAGGTGGGGCCCTCTGTGTCCACCAGGAGACCTAATATTGTTCCGTATTGAACAGTTTAAAAGATAATCTGTTTAATCTCCTTAAGATGTAAATTGTTTATTGAGATACCTGACATCTTCATTGCCCGAAAGGAGGGTGCCCTCCAATGTGCTGATCCTGGATTCAAGAGCTGACGTTCGTTCTCTCAAGTTTTCCATGTGCTGTTTAAGTAGGGATAGCTCTACTTAAACCCCTGCAATTTTTGCTGCCAGAGCTGATTGACATCTTATTATATCATTTAGGTTTGAGTCCATGTGGATTCTCAATTTTATTATTATCCTTTTATTTATATAATATATATTGATTTGTCCATCACATCACATGCTTATCAGAAGAACACTTTTTGTATTTTATATTCCCTTTCAACATGTAGTTACAAAGAAATCTGGTTACCTAAAAAGGTGAATCCAACCCTTGCTGCCATGTTAGAAAAATATTACCATGTGGTAGGAAGATATTTAAGGGGGTAGTACTTGATGTTCAAAAAATTGGTTAATCTGACAAGTTAAATTTAGAGAGAGCTTAAAAAGCTGCATGGCAGAATTCCTTACAATAGGGATATAACCAAAGCATGTGAATGGGATGTGTTGGTGCAAGCCAACAACACTAACATTTCTCCATCAACAAAGAAGTCAATGTTTTGGGCTTCACGCAGCTCTTTATCAAGAGAGATATCTACAACTGTGAGTGCCTTTCTCTAGAAGAGTTGTGTGTATATATATATATATATATATATATATTATTATTTTTGTTTTTTATTTTATCCCATGAAATGTATTTGGATGTTATGAATGCTAGCACATGTAATAGCCATCCATCAGCACTAGTGATCGGCACTCAGTTTAGACCTGTGGCTTAAACAAGTGATATGGCTGAAAAACAAGTACCTGAGGAATTCCCAGAACTTGATTTGGACGCTGCTACGCTTGCTCGAGTTTGGCACGCAGTTACTATACATTCATCTAATGTAAGTATTATTTTAGGGGTTAGGATCCGGGTCCGGCTTGTAAAGGTAAGGTTAACCTTAACTCCTAGCCCTAATCCTAACTCCTAGCCCCAATACCCCTAACCTTAACCCCTAAAATAATACTTACGTTAGAGGAATGCAAGCCAGGTCCGTCCATTGTCGCTTTAAGAGGAGTCGCGTTTTGACGTGACGTCATTTTCCACAGTCTGCAACACATCGAGTCGTCACATGAAGTCATCTGGATCATGGTAAGTCCTTTTTTTTTTCAGGTCAGAGTAGTAGTTCTTCGGAATCCTCATGTTGTCGAAAATCCATGTCGGGGTACTCAATATCGTTAATAGGTACTACACCCATTCTTTTTTATGTGTTAAAATGAAGCACTTTCTAAATTAATTAAAAACTGCTGTTTGGCCATGTATGTACAGCAACATGTATGGGTAGATCAGAAGGATCTGGCGTTCGGATTAGCGTGGTCAGACAATAAATGCATACACAGACAGACAGAGATCTGCTGACTCCCCATTAGATGTTGATCAAGATTAATGTTTTTATTTTGGGCCCATTTGGGTTTTGATGTTTACCCATTTATAATGTCCTATTTGCCCATTACAATGATAGCAAGTTTAGCAGCTTTAAAGCTATGTTTGTCTGTTAAATTTGGCTATATATATATATATATATATATCTCGCTTAATATGATGTATTTTAAATATGAAATATTTAAAAAATATCAAGTGTGGTTTTGTTCAAAAAATGTGTAGGGAAGACATAAATGAGTGGTGGGGGACGGGGCACCAATGTCCTATTTTTTGGGGCGCCTACTAGTGCAGTTTGAAACAGTGTTTTTTTCTGACATTGGGTCATCCCCAGGGCCTGATATATGTAAGATGTTAATCAATGCTAAAATGACTTAAGCCATAATATCTGAAGAGGGTAAAAGCCAGAAACATATTAAATGCATTGAAAAAGCCGGAAACCATGTAAAGAGTACTGAAAAATACGTAAATATATTAAATATATTGAAATAGGCAGAAACTATAGAACATGCTTTAAAACATCCACATAAAAGCCAAATGTCATCATTCCATTGTTGATGGTGAGCTTTAGTCAGTTTATAAAATAAAATGAAATGATATGTTGTGCTTTGGTACAATAAATTGTGGGAGTGTACACAGTGATGCGATATTGGACCTAACAATCGTTTATCGTGTGATAGGCACGGTACTTGGGTGAAAAACCTGTAGTGTATACTCAGCTTTAGTTTTACTGCACAGGTTCATCAACTGCTGTCAGCTAAGTTGCAACAAAATAAACAAGTTGATGGGCAAGGCCACTCTCTTCTCCATAGCTGTTGATAAAGAAGCAGCATGCACTTCAAGGGCCTGAGTCATTAAGGAGAGCAGAGCAAACAAAAGGAGTAACTTTGCACCTTGGCAAAACCATGTTGCATTAGAGCGGTTGGGTACGGCTGGACGATGATGGAAAATCCGACAGCGAGAAGACCTGCAAGACCTGCAACGATTTAATGAAAAAACTACATGAATATTGACAGACTTACCTTCAAAACGACTCTGCAGATATCCGATGGAGGCAGAAGGATGACAGGACCTCCTTCCGACCGGCCAGCTCTCCGGCAGCATTGTATGAAGTCAGTGTGACCTGAATGAATTAAAATTTAAAGCGCCAACGTCGGGACCACGCAGGTTAACTGTTTAAGCAGTTCAATCTGTTGTTCTGGGTTCTAAAGAAATTTTGAAGGAACTCCAAACTATTATACAAATAGAAAAAGATTTGCCTGTCCTGTTGTCTTACAAACATTTAATTTAGGTGATTCTTATGTTTCCACACTTATATTGATACCAGCAGCCTTTCTTTTACATTAAACAAGGAAGGAGATTTTTCCTTGAATGTCTACTTGAACACTGTGCACAATTGAATTCCAGCAAGGTAATTGTAGTTACGGACAGGGAACAAGCCATTTTAAATGTTTTTGACATCCAAACCGAAAGTGGGTTGTAGGCAGGGGCGGATCTAGATAATTGGTGTACCCGGGGTGATTTAGGCCCCGCCCCCTTTCTGACTTATGAGGCTGAACGGACCTGCACAGCAAGCCCCTGCGATTGCCCCGATCGCCCCCCCCCTGGATCCGCCACTGGTTGTAGGCTGGAATCACATCAGACAAGTTGTTAAATTCTGGCTCAGAAAGCCTGGTGCAATGTCAATTGACATCAAGGTTTATTTAAATGATATAATAGATTTACTAACTTCAAAATCAGAAGTGTAACACATAAAGGTCTTAAATAAAGCTAAAAGCATCAGGCCTTTGTGCAGTACTTTGAATGTCAAATTAACTCTATAATCTGTACCCAAGCTGGATCATGTATTTTGAAAGAAGATAGGATTTTGGAAAATACACTTACTATGATTTCTGACTTTTTTTTGTGAAGCTATTGTAGATCTGGGTGTTTTGCGTGAATTCAGTGTGTATATGGCAAGATGTGTGTTTGTGTGTGTGTATGTATCTGCCATTTGTGTGGATTTTTCAAAAGCATTTTCTCTGATTTACGGCTTTTTCAATGCATTTACTATGTTTCCGGCTTTTACCCACATTTCTCATTATGTACTCTGTACCTAATGAAAAACCAACAGCTGTATTTTCCAACATAACTGGGCAGCAGTAAAAGTGCTAGTAGTGATTTCAATGTTTATTTAATTATACCGTCATTTCAATTTCCAGGAGTCATGTTTATTTAAATTGTTAAGGCATTTAGTTATTAGAAAGGACAGAATAAAAGGTGGGTGGATATGACAACACGGCAGAGATAAGCTACCCCAGCGAGCTGCATTATGTTGCATGTTGGAGCATTTCAAGGACAGTGTGCTGAGAATGATGAACAATCATTTCTCTAAGGTTCATGAACTAAACATTACACTGATTCCTCGCCTTTTAATGACCAGTGGAATTAGTGAGAAAAAGTTAGATGCTCCTGTAAATTTAGTAAATCGCTGTACACACTTAAATAGGACCTGTCATCTACACACAACTGCACACACAACAGATATCTGTACAGGCACCATATCCATAAACATATGTGACTTTGTGCCACAGGCATATGGATTGTGGTACTCTAACCCATACTTGCCTACTTTTTAAATCTGTACTCCGGGAGATCGGAGTACAGATCATGTGACAGAGGGTAGGAGGGGGCGTGACACCATAATTACGTCACTAAAGCCCCGCCCCTACCACAAGATACAGAAATTCAAGATATCATATAGCGGGAGCGTGGCTTAATGATGCCATTAAGCCACGCCCCGATATTCAATGCTGTGAATTACATCATTTTACAGGGTCTGGGAGGTTTGACTACTTTTACAGGAGTCCGGGAGGACTCCCCAAAATTCTGGAGCCTCCCAGAAATTCCGGGAGAGTGGGCAAGTATGCTCTAAGCTCTGTGTGCAGCTGCATGAAGTTAACCATCTTCTGAACATAAGTAGTAATGAGAGTGTGACTTTTAAGCAGTGTGCTCATTGCTGCTCCTGAGAAACGTTCTGCAACATCATCAGTCTCCAGGAAGTATTACAGATTTCAAGGTGCTCTTATTTGGTGCTGTATGATCACATGAGTTATGTCAAAGAATCTTCTGCCCCAGAGCCACTGACAGGGATGCCTGAGCCCCGATGCAGCTGCTTCTTATGCCCCACCCACCCCATGCAGGCTGCCAGCGCTCTAGGTGCTTTACGCACAGTCTATGGGGTTTGACCACCCTTCCTTACCCAGTCTATGTGCAGCTTCTGCAAAAGCAAGTGCTACATGGAGAGCGCAGCAGGATACCCTCCGCTCCTTGGCTCCACTGTTCAGCCCATATAATCAGCTCAGTTAAATAAAGCTTAAGGCATTTATGACACAGAGCAGGGATGGCACAGTTTTATAAAATGGTCTGTGTCAGTGATTTAGACTTGGCGGCATGGAAATTTAGAAGTGGCTTCTAGTGAAGCTGGAATAATAATGTTTATTTTTTTAAAGCACACAACAGATACACTTAATTTATTGCAGTTGTTATATAGTACCTACATATTATGCAACATTTTACAGAGAATATTTAATCATCAGTCCTTGTCCCAGAGGATCTTACAATCTACATTCCTTACAACGTGGACACACACACTAGGGCTAATTTTGGCAAAAGACCATTTAACCTAATAGTGTGCTTTTTAGAGTGTGGGAGGAAGTCAGAACACCCAAAGGAAGCCCACGCAAACAGGGAGAACATAGGAACTCCACACAGCTAGGGCCATGGTTGGCATTGAAACTATGACCCCAACGCTGTGAGAAAGCCATCCTTTCCACTGTGGCACTGGCTGCCATATGCTTTAAAGCCCAATTAATAATGTCACAGGGCTCACACTCAGGGCTGCCAAGAAGAATTCAGGGCCCGGGTACAACAAATTCATGGGGCCCCCCTCATAGTGAAGTAAGCCCCAAAATTTTTTTGCGCCGCCTTACGGCGGCGCAAAAAAGATTAGGTATATGGTCATATATTCAGGGGCGTGGCTAGCCAAACGGCAGTGCAAAAATTTTGGGAGGTGCGGTCATGCATTTGGGGGCGTGGCAAACGTGCCATTGGGGCGTGGCTAACATAAAAACCACTAGGCTCTCAATTCGCCGGAGCGTCACATATGTTTAAGCACTCCTGACTTTCAGGACATCTACCACCACAGGGTAGTATACAAACAATGCAGTGTGTACACAAACAGTTCAGTCTTGGCCTACACCTTACATTGGACACAACATTCACCAAAAATTGGTATTGTCCCTACTAGAATCACAACATTTCACACACTGTGCTGCTCTCTCCTACCTGTTCTTCTCACTTTCTCCACCTGTGGCTGCTGCTTTCTTTAGTTGTGGCTTGTCCGGATCCAGAAATGTTGAAGGACCTATTTTGAAAAAAAAATGGCTACATTTAGAAAATTACAGCCAGCCCCAGCGTTAAATCAATAGCACCCACGATTAATAATTAGGCCTTCCTCCAGCTCCAATATTACAATAATGTGCCCCTTCATCATCGCCATGCCTTATGATCACACTGTGCCCTCCATGCTGTTTTTGCCCCCTTCATCTGGCTCCCCTTCATCAGACTATACTATGCTGCTCCCCCCCTTTTTCAATCCCACTGTGCCATGCCTCCCCCCCCTTTGTAACCCCACTGTGTCATGCTGCCCACCATTTTTTAACCCCACTGTGCCATGCTGACCCCTGTTTATTAACCCCACTGTGCCATACTGCCCCGTTTTTTAACCCATCTGTGCCCCTCTCATTTTTTCACCCCCTCTGTCATGCTGCTTTCCCATTTTTTAACCCCTCTGTGCTCCCCCCTCAATTTTTAACCCCTCTGACATGCTGCTTTCCCATTTTTTAACCCATCTGTGCCCCTCTCATTTTTTAACCCCTCTGACATGCTGCTTTCCCGTTTTTTAACCCCTCTGTGCTCCCCCCTCAATTTTTAACCCCTCTGACATGCTGCTTTCCCATTTTTTAACCCCTCTGTGCCCCCACTCATTTTTTAACCCCTCTGACATGCTGCTTTCCCATTTTTTAACCCCTCTGTGCTCCCCCTCATTTTTTAACCCCTCTGACATGCTGCTTTCCCGTTTTTTAACCCCTCTGTGCTCCCCCCTCAATTTTTAACCCCTCTGACATGCTGCTTTCCCATTTTTTAACCCCTCTGTGCCCCCACTCATTTTTTAACCCCTCTGACATGCTGCTTTCCCATTTTTTAACCCCTCTGTGCTCCCCCTCATTTTTTAACCCCTCTGACATGCTGCTTTCCCGTTTTTTAACCCCTCTGTGCTCCCCCCTCAATTTTTAACCCCTCTGACATGCTGCTTTCCCATTTTTTAACCCCTCTGTGCCCCCACTCATTTTTTAACCCCTCTGACATGCTGCTTTCCCGTTTTTTAACCCCTCTGTGCTCCCCCTCATTTTTTAACCCCTCTGACATGCTGCTTCCCCGTTTTTAACCCCTTTGACATGCTGCTTTCCCGTTTTTTAACCCCTCTGTGCCCCCCCTTATTTTTTAACCCCTCTGTCATGCTGCCCCCCCGTTTTTTAACCCCTTTGTGCCCCCTCATTTTTTAACCCCTCTGTCATGCTGCCCCCTCGTTTTTTAACCCTTGTGCTCCCCCTCATTTTTTAACCCCTCAGTCATGCTGCCCCCCCCCCCGTTTTTTAACCCCTCTGTGCCCCCCTCGTTTTCCTCCCTTCACTTACCTTTTCTCCTCTCTTGGTCTTCTCTGCTGCTCTGTGCTCCATTGCTCCAGACTGACTGAATGCTGGGCATGACATGATGACATCACACCCAGCATTCAGACAGTCTGAATAGAGCACAGAGCAGCAGAGAGGAGGGATGCCGGCTCCGCGATCAGGTGAGTATGTTTTTTTTTTTTTTTTAAACTAGCCTGCTCCCCCCACCAACGACCGAGCCCCCCCCCACCCCCCCCCCCCCCCCCGCCAAAAAAAAAAAAAAAAGGAAAGGAAAAAAAACGTTTGGAAAAAAAAAATTAAAAAATGAAAAAAAATCAGCAGCGCAAGGGCCCGGGCCGGGCCCCCTGACATGCCGGGCCCGGGTAATTAGTACCCGCTCCCCCCCCCTCTCGGCGGCCCTGAGTGTGAGCAGGGCCGCCGAGAGGGGGGGGGGAGCGGGTACTAATTACCCGGGCCCGGCATGTCAGGGGGCCCGGCCCGGGCCCTTGCGCTGCTGATTTTTTTTAATTTTTTAATTTTTTTTTTCCAAACGTTTTTTTTCCTTTCCTTTTTTTTTTTTTTTTGGCGGGGGGGGGGGGGGGGGTGGGGGGGGGCTCGGTCGTTGGTGGGGGGAGCAGGCTAGTTTAAAAAAAAAAAAAAACATACTCACCTGATCGCGGAGCCGGCATCCCTCCTCTCTGCTGCTCTGTGCTCTATTCAGACTGTCTGAATGCTGGGTGTGATGTCATCATGTCATGCCCAGCATTCAGTCAGTCTGGAGCAATGGAGCACAGAGCAGCAGAGAAGACCAAGAGAGGAGAAAAGGTAAGTGAAGGGAGGAAAACGAGGGGGGCACAGAGGGGTTAAAAAACGGGGGGGGGGGGCAGCATGACTGAGGGGTTAAAAAATGAGGGGGAGCACAAGGGTTAAAAAACGAGGGGGCAGCATGACAGAGGGGTTAAAAAATGAGGGGGCACAAAGGGGTTAAAAAACGGGGGGGCAGCATGACAGAGGGGTTAAAAAATAAGGGGGGGCACAGAGGGGTTAAAAAACGGGAAAGCAGCATGTCAAAGGGGTTAAAAACGGGGAAGCAGCATGTCAGAGGGGTTAAAAAATGAGGGGGAGCACAGAGGGGTTAAAAAACGGGAAAGCAGCATGTCAGAGGGGTTAAAAAATGAGTGGGGGCACAGAGGGGTTAAAAAATGGGAAAGCAGCATGTCAGAGGGGTTAAAAATTGAGGGGGGAGCACAGAGGGGTTAAAAAACGGGAAAGCAGCATGTCAGAGGGGTTAAAAAATGAGGGGGAGCACAGAGGGGTTAAAAAATGGGAAAGCAGCATGTCAGAGGGGTTAAAAAATGAGTGGGGGCACAGAGGGGTTAAAAAATGGGAAAGCAGCATGTCAGAGGGGTTAAAAATTGAGGGGGGAGCACAGAGGGGTTAAAAAACGGGAAAGCAGCATGTCAGAGGGGTTAAAAAATGAGGGGGAGCACAGAGGGGTTAAAAAATGGGAAAGCAGCATGTCAGAGGGGTTAAAAAATGAGTGGGGGCACAGAGGGGTTAAAAAATGGGAAAGCAGCATGTCAGAGGGGTTAAAAATTGAGGGGGGAGCACAGAGGGGTTAAAAAACGGGAAAGCAGCATGTCAGAGGGGTTAAAAAATGAGAGGGGCACAGATGGGTTAAAAAATGGGAAAGCAGCATGTCAGAGGGGTTAAAAATTGAGGGGGGAGCACAGAGGGGTTAAAAAATGGGAAAGCAGCATGACAGAGGGGGTGAAAAAATGAGAGGGGCACAGATGGGTTAAAAAACGGGGCAGTATGGCACAGTGGGGTTAATAAACAGGGGTCAGCATGGCACAGTGGGGTTAAAAAATGGTGGGCAGCATGACACAGTGGGGTTACAAAGGGGGGGGGAGGCATGGCACAGTGGGATTGAAAAAGGGGGGGAGCAGCATAGTATAGTCTGATGAAGGGGAGCCAGATGAAGGGGGCAAAAACAGCATGGAGGGCACAGTGTGATCATAAGGCATGGCGATGATGAAGGGGCACATTATTGTAATATTGGAGCTGGAGGAAGGCCTAATTATTAATCGTGGGTGCTATTGATTTAACGCTGGGGCTGGCTGTAATTTTCTAAATGTAGCCATTTTTTTTTCAAAATAGGTCCTTCAACATTTCTGGATCCGGACAAGCCACAACTAAAGAAAGCAGCAGCCACAGGTGGAGAAAGTGAGAAGAACAGGTAGGAGAGAGCAGCACAGTGTGTGAAATGTTGTGATTCTAGTAGGGACAATACCAATTTTTGGTGAATGTTGTGTCCAATGTAAGGTGTAGGCCAAGACTGAACTGTTTGTGTACACACTGCATTGTTTGTATACTACCCTGTGGTGGTAGATGTCCTGAAAGTCAGGAGTGCTTAAACATATGTGACGCTCCGGCGAATTGAGAGCCTAGTGGTTTTTATGTTAGCCACGCCCCAATGGCACGTTTGCCACGCCCCCAAATGCATGACCGCACCTCCCAAAATTTTTGCACTGCCGTTTGGCTAGCCACGCCCCTGAATATATGACCATATACCTAATCTTTTTTGCGCCGCCGTAAGGCGGCGCAAAAAAATTTTGGGGCTTACTTCACTATGAGGGGGGCCCCATGAATTTGTTGTACCCGGGCCCTGAATTCTTCTTGGCAGCCCTGCTCACACTGCCTGTAAATTCTTATCATCACAGGTGTATGTTTCCAGTGCTGTCATAAGAATGCCTTCCCCTCCGCATAACCCACAAAAGAACGTAAACTGGAGGAATTATCATTACATTTGGAAAGACCTTTTATTTGCAGGATACCATCTGGTAAAATAAACGTGTGAGGGTCAATCTTATGATCAGCGTCCCACCTCTCTCCACAAGACGTGACTGCCTCTGTCTCTGTAATGATTAAACATTTAACCAAGTTAAAGCTTTCCTGGTGTACGTGATAAGCCTATCTGATGCACAATGATGAAGTTGCTCACAATCCCTATCTTATCCTGGTAATTCAATAATAGTACTCATGCTTCCTGACGTCAAATACTAAATTCACATTCCAAATGTCTTTGAGGAATTTCTGTTAGAGCTCTTGTCTCCTCTGATTTATCCCAGCTATCTACTAGGTGATGAATTAAAGAGGAATTAATATGCAAGACAAAAATTGTTACCCTTCTGTACTGCTATGAACAAACGTCTTGGGCTGTGTTTGTCTCCACATTGTCTGCTAAACTAAACACCCCCCAGCTTCTAAAATCACACTCCCAGTGTAATACTGACATGGAAGAGCAGTTGCCAGGACCTTGACATGTATTAAGCTGCTTGCTGCTTCCCCAATATGTCATGGGCAGGCAAACCATATGGGGGCACCGGCAGATCCGGATTTACACCTCATGGGGCCATAGGCAAGATATCGGTTTGGGCCCCCCCCTTCACACACATAGTGGCCCCTCGCACACACATAATACACGCACGCAGTGGCCCCTCACACACACACACACACATAATACACACACACATAATACACGCACACAGTGGCCCCACACACACACACACACACACATAATACACGCACGCAGTGGCCCCTCACACACACACACACATAATACACGCACACAGTGGCCCCACTGTTCTTGCTCTTCTCTCTTGCAATTTTGTTATCCTCTCGCTGGCTTCTGGAAAGTTAGTGTCCTGTTTTAAAAATGCAAAAATTTATTATAATGCAAAATGTTAACAAACCTTGAATGATTAGGCCCTTTAGGTAAAACAAAACACTCCATTATGGCCAGCTAAAAGTACCCCATTGTACAGGCATATATAGGCAATATCTAAATATTTGTGGTCAATCAAATACAAACCTCTACCAGCCCCATCTCACTAATATTTAGTATTCTAGTGATTGCTGAGACCACAGAGAGCATCCATGTGACCACCACACAATCATGAGATTATGCCCTCCAAAGCTGCTCTATTTTTTAAATAACCCCTGCAGCCATTTTCCTTAACCACTCCCCCCCCCGCAGCCATTTTCCTTAACCACCCCCCCCCACCCCGCAGCCATTTTCCTTAACCCCTGCTGCAGCCATTTTCTTTAACCCCCCCTACAGCCATTTTCCTTACCCCCCACCCTGCATCCATCCCCCCTGCAGCTATTTTCCTTACCTCCACTCTGTAGCTATCCCCCCCCCCCCCCCGTCACATCAAAACTCCCCCAGTCACATATATCAGCCCCCCTCCTCTGCCCTCCTTCACACATATCAACCTCTCTCCCTCCCTATAGATTTTCATGGCAGCCCCCCCCTCCCACTCTATAGATTTGTATGACAGTCCCCCCTCTCCCTCCCAATAGATATGCAGGGCAGTGCCCCCCCTCCCAATAGATATGCAGGGCAGTGTCCCCCCCTCCCTATAGATATGCAGGGCAGTTCCCCCCCCTATAGATAGATATGCAGGGCAGTTCCCCCCCTCCCTATAGATATGCAGGGCAGTTCCCCCCCCTCCCTATAGATATGCAGGGCAGTTTCCCCCCCCCCTCCCTCCCTCCCTATAGATATGCAGGGCAGTTTTCCTCCCTCCCTATAGATATGCAGGGCAGTTTTCCTCCCTCCCTCCCTATAGATATGCAGGGCAGTTTTCCTCCCTCCCTGCCTCCCTCCCTATAGATATGCAGGGCAGTTTTCCTCCCTCCCTATAGATATGCAGGGCAGTTTTCCTCCCTCCCTCCCCATAGATATGCAGGGCAGTTTTCCCCCCTCCCTATAGATATGCAGGGCAGTTTCCCCCCTTCACTTACCTGTAGTTGTGCCAGCGTCGCTCCTCTGCTCCTCAGATCAGCAGACAGGAAGTGAAGACGTCCTGCTTCCTGTCTGCTGCACAGCAACAGGCAGCCTAGCGATTGGCTGCCTGTTGCTAACCACTGACCACCAATGCTTTTGATCGTGGAGCACCAAACCCCCCTCCCCCGAGTCGCGGGGGGGGGGGGGGGGGGGGGGGTGCTGTGAGTCGGGGGAGGGGCCGATTTTTTTCTCTTTTTTTTAAAATTGCTACTGTACAGCTGGGCCCCCGAGAGCCGCTAGGCCCTAGGCAGGTGCCTAGGTTGCCTAGTGGTAAATCCGGCCCTGGCCTCTGATCTTCACAAGGGAGTTTGGATTTAACTGTGAGTGGTTGCGGTTCTTCAGGAGGACACTCAGCGAGATAAACTGAAGTAATCGGATAGTCTGGGAAGCTGAGGTCGAGCTGTGTGCCTTCTTTAAATAGAGAATGAGGAGGGAAGTTATTTACTGCAGGGCTGATCTCAGCAGCCGGCGCCAGGTGCCGAATAGCGTCCCATTGCCTAGCAACGCACCTGCACAGAGGGAGTTGCCGGTCGGTCGGGTCTGATGCCTCAGAGAAGGCGTCCGTCCCTGTGCAGACGGGAGAGCACAGGGACTGTGCTTGACAATACTGCTAAAAGGGGCCACTGAAATCAGGGAATACCGTTGCCATGAAAGGGTGAACTTGTTCTGCAACAATGTTTAGGTAGGTGATACGTGTCCATTTAAGATCCACATGTATGCCAAGACCCAAGGTTTCCCAGCACAACATTGCCCAAAGCATCACACTGACTATGCTGACTTGCATTGTGGTGTCATCTCTTCCCAAGGTAAAACGACACATGTGCACCTGACCATCAACATAATGTAATAGAAAACATGATTCATCAGACCAGACCACCTTCTTCCATTGCTCCATTGTCCAGTTCTGGCTCTCACTTGCCCACTGCAAGTGCTTTTGGCAGTGGACAGGGGTCAGTATGAGCATAATAACCAGTCTCGGCTATGCAGCATGCTGTGATGCATTGTGTGTTCTGACACATTTCTACTATAGCCACCATTAATATTTCCAGCAATTTGAGCTACAGTAGCTCATGTTTGGGATTGAAGCAAAAGGGGTGGCCTGCACTTCCCACGTACATCAATGAGTCTTAGGCTTCATAGAACTACTTTTGGTAGGAACTAACCACTGCATACCCCATGCCTTGACAGGTGTCACGCGATAATCAATGTTATTCATTTACTTGTTAGTGGTTTTAGTGTTGTTGCTGAGCCGTGTATGATGCATGTCCATATGTAGAAATATTAATGAGCTTTTTTTCTTGCAAAATCAGTCAAGACTACTCTGTGTGTTTGTATAGGTAGAAACTTTGAGCAAAATGTGGCACAAAGATTCAAACTTAGAGAAGGTGATTCCATTCCAGGTTAACACAAATTGTAAAAACTTCCTCAAAGATCACATGATTAGAGCTGCTAATAAACATAAAACTAAATCCAAATCATTAAATTACTTTTTTTTTTCCTTTTAAAAGCTACACTTAAGAAACCTATATTTATCATAAGTAAGCGAGAGGTTTCCAGAGACAAATAAAACCATACCAAATAAAGGTTGGGATTTTCTTGGAAAGTCCTGGTAACAGTTTCCTTATTAAAAAAAGTTCTGCATTTAATTATTTGAACAAACATTTTGCCAACTCTTATAGACTTCAAATGTTTCGGGAAGCCAGTTGAGAGTGCTCTATTTTCCAGTCATTATGCATACTTAAAGTGTCAAGTACTCTGTGCTCACAACTGCTGGGATGGTATTGATGTATTATGTATAATTATTTATTTTGACTTACTGAAAAAAAAATGAAAAGTTCCAGAAAACACATAAAAAGTCCATAAAAATATATCATTCTACTGTGTATTACAAATTAGATGATAAGGTCAAATTCTTTACATGTATAGCTTTAAATACTAATTTAATTAGGATGTAAATTAGGGCAGAATTATGAAGAATTTACTAGCTAAATCAAGGAGTCGGCTTTATCTCTAGGAGAAAAGAGGAACAGGGTGACTGAGTGGGTAGCACCTCTACCTCACAGCACTGGGGTCATGAGTTCGATTCCGTACCATGTGTGGAATTTCTATGTTCTGCCCGTCTTTGCATGGGTTTCCTTCCACAAAACATACATTGTGTATGTGTGTTAGGAGATTTAGACTGTAAGCACCAATGGTGCAGGGACTGATGTGAGTGAGTTCTCTGTACAGTGCTGTGGAATAAATAGATGTTAATGATAGAATATATCTAAAAAAGTAGATGCTGGAAATAATTTCTCAGGCACTGGATCCACCAGCTCTGTTACATGGTATTATATCTTTTACATTAGGTTATTAAAACTAAATACTATTTGCGAAACCCAAGCTTGGAAAAACATTTACTCTCTGAAACAATTTAGGTACATGCACATTCCCTCTCATGCTTTTTTTTATTTCTATAAAATACTATGAGCAAGAGGTTACAGGTTATCTGAAGCCTCAATCCTTGTCATACCGTACCTATAGTTATGTAAAGTGACAGAGCATTTCTTGCATTTTAGGATGAATCCAGGATTCATTTCTGATTTTGGCCATGTATTAAGGCTTTTTGTTGTTGCTTTTGCTAAAAAGTTGGCCTTGCAGCGATTAGAGAACATAGGATGCACAACCATACATGTTAGCTGGGTCTAAGTTAGTAGATAACCAATTTGAGTCATTAGTCAGTCCCCACAATTGTGCATTATGGACATAATTAAGTGTTAGGAACAAATCCAGCTACAAGGTGCAATTTTGCACCTTGGCAAAATCATGTTGCTTTCCAGGGGATGAAAATGTACAATTGTACAAGAAGTGGATGGGAGGGGGGCGCATCCTAGCTGATCTCAAAACAGAGTATGTATGTGTGTGCTACCTGCAAATGTAGTCTGAATTATCCCGGCATGTAAACAAATGTTGCATCTGCAATCCTAGCACTGCATGGTTTGTCCAGGTGCAAATTCACACCATTTGGCTGGAAATGTACATTACTGACACAAACTTTAACTAACTGAACATAGCAATCATGTCAAGTTCTGCAAGCTCCATACACTACACTATGCTATCTGTGACCTTGCTGTGCTGTGAGCGAGCATAGGGTCTCACAATGTCCAGGGCCCATGTTGTTCCTCTAAATGCCAAGACACAGGGCTAGATTTACTAAGATTCGTGTTTAGTGGTGCATTTGCTATAAGGCAGTTTGAGGCTGCGACGTAAAATGTCTTCCGATGTGTGGCGGATTGAAAACAGCTAAACCGCCAGGAAAAAGACAGGTTTTATAATATCTGCTTCTGATTGGCTGATAGCTCAAACTTGCTGTCTGAGCTATCTTGCTATACAGAACATAAGAGGAGGCACCACTGACATTTAAATTATTTAGGCAATTTTTATTTATTGATTAGGGGGTAAAATGAATTTAAAATTAACTTATGGGGGATATTTTTCCCATTATATTAAGGGGATAATATTATTGTATTGTTATATCATGGGGGCACTTTGTAGTCCCACATGTGTGCATCATAGATAATTATTGCCCCAATTAACAATCAAATAATATTACCCAGTTAATATAATTATATATTCTTATTTCCCCCGTAATGTAATACAATAATATTATACCCAAAATATAATTAAAACTAAAATTTGCCTTCATAAGTTAATTATAAATTAATTTTGCCCCTTAATCAATAAATAATGATTGCCCTCCAAATTTATATGTCATTGATGATTCATTTTATGTTCTGAATGGCAAGATAGCCAAAGCAGCTTGTACTGTGAGCACCCTCGCCTCTCACAACCACCTCTTTTGTTTCGGCAGTTTGGATGGTGGTTTTGCTGTTTAGAAAATCCAGCGGTTTATATGTTCTGCATTGTAAAGGTCAGGATGGCAATTTGTAAAGTGCTGGTTTTCAAAAATGTAAATTTTGCGGTTTGGCCTTTAGTAAATCCGGCAGCTTCTAAACCGCTGGAAAAATCTCAGAAAAGCAGCGGTTTCTGCAACTCGCTTTTTAGTAAATCTGTCCCATGGTCTTTTCAATGTACTGTTAAACACCATACTGGGTTTGTCAAGGGCTTTATTACTTTCATTCTCCTACCTCTAACTTATTTTGATCATTTATTGTCGATAGTGGGCATTAATGATTTATTTAACCTTTCTTAACAGATACCGTAGACTGTATTCTACAATGTATTACATTGGTAAAGACTCTGCAGTTTAATAATAAAAAAATCATACATACTATATTGAGATGAAAAGTAGAAGGCACACAATTGTTTTATTTATTTCACCTAATTGAATACAATATAAAACCAAAATGAACATATATTTTATATAACCAAGATTGTGCAAAAGCAAAGATAACTGCCACCTGGTGGTAATAGCAGTGAAATTGTTTTATAATAGGACATTTGCAAAAGGAAATGGAAAACTATAAGACATAAATCAGTGAGGGGCGCCTCCAAGTGGTACAGATCTCAGGTTTTTATTTCTCTGCTCCACTACCAATGTACATACTATATGCATAACTCTATCTATATACTGTGGTCCCTCCGAGTATGCAGCATTTTACAGGTTTTAAGGAATAAGGTCATACTTGCCAACTCTCCCGGAATGTCTGGGAGACTCCCGCATTTTGCGAGAGTCTCCCGGACTTCCGGACGGAGTGTGGCAATCCCCCGCATCTGGCATAATTCTGGAACTTCTGTAACTAATTCTGCCCACTTCACTAGGAAGTGGGCAGAATTAGTTCAAAAACGCCGCGATCCACCGCCCCTACTGTCAAATGACGCGATTTGCGTCATTATGTCATGGGGCGGGGCCAACATGACTAACATTTTGAAGCCCCCATCACGCCCACCTTCCCTGGCAGGCTCCCGGAGCAAGACTTCAAGAAGATGGTAAGTATGCATAAGGTACAGGGAGCAATGTACAATACAGGTAACAAGTATATTGTACATAAAAGAGACATAAGGAATTGATTGCTGTGTGTAATTAGGTTTATAGGAAAAACAAACAGACTTTTATTGCTAATTCACTGCATGTATCAACCTGGACCATGAGGGTCAGAGTGAAAAGCAATGTTATATATATATGTACATTTGATTACTCTATTCAGCTATATTACAGCTTTATTCCATACTTGCCTACTTTTGGCCAGGGGAGGAGCATGACTAGAGGGCGGGAGGGGGCGGAGCGCAGCCAAATGCAGAATTTTGGCCCCGCAACGTAAATGCCTTTTTGTTGCGGGGGCGGGGCTAAATGACGCAATTCACTGCAAATCGCGTCATTTAGGCTAGGCAGTTGCAGGATGCGGGAGACTTGCCTGCTCTCCCGGGAGTCCGTGAGACCGACCCGAATTTCGGGAGTATAGAGGGAGATTCATTTCAAGCTTACAAAGGAGTAAAAAGTCTTGAAGATAGATAGGCTTTTGATATATTGAAATAAAGGGGCGACAGATAAATAAAGGAGTATCAGATACTGAAGAGGCCAGTGTAGGCTACATTAAATAAGATGGGAAATAATAAAAACCTAAGGCTTGTTGTTAATCAGTTAATCAGTCGGGTCTTCTTCTGGTAGCCAGTATGCAGAGTGGGGTTTCTGTAAGAGTGCGGCAAGTCCAACTTAGCATCTGGGCCATGGTATAGTGTGCTGTGGTGGCTGGTGAACGGTGATTTATGTGTGGTGACCAGCAGAGGATGGGAGGGGGTAATAACATAATGTGGATGGTGGAGGATGGGAGGGGGTAATAACATAATGTGGATGGTGGAGGATGGGAGGGGGTAATAACATATATATTTATATGGATCAGTTAACTAAAGTGATGGAAGGTTTATCAATGATCAAATAATCCTATGTTTGGGACTGGGGCGGCAGACCAAGAATTAAAATTAACAAGGGGGCTCAGCTCCAAAATTTTGAAACTTTTGGCCCACGGCTACCTTAAGATGGATATTTTTTTGCAATGTTTCTAAAAGGATTAGAAACTGCAGATATGCTCTTAATATTCTCATATATGCATTTTTAGGGCAGCACGGTGGCTTAGTGGTTAACACTTCTGCCTCACAGCACTGGGGTCATGACTTCAATTCCCGACCATGTCCTTATCTGTGTGGAGCTTATATGTTCTCCCCGTGTTTGCATGGGTTTCCTCCGGGTGCTCCAGTTTCCTCCCACATTCCAAAAACATACTGATAGGTTAATTGGCTGCTATTAAATTGAACTTATTCTCTGTTTGCAGAGCTGGATTAAGGCTTTGGGGGGCACTTAAGACAGGGGGGCCCCTAAGATCTAAAATTAAGGGCATAGTGACACATCCTGCATTACATCACGTACAGCCCACAGTATGACACTTACAGCTCTCTCAGAGTGCTCGCTTAGGTTGTCTGCATAAGAAAAATCATTGCTTCCACAAACTAAAATACTGTACATTAAAACAATCATCAAAACACCACATTAAAATGGGTATTGACACCACACATTAAAACTAGAAATGATATCACACATTAAAAATACCATTGATAATGTACACTAAAACTAGCAATGATACCGCACGCTAAAACTAGCATAGATACCGCACTTTAAAAATAAAATTTATAATGCACATTAAAACTAGCAGTTATACCGCAAATTAAAATACCATTGATAATGCATCACTGGGCATGGCCAGGCCACCCTCCTACAGACAAAAAAACTGCATTGTTGTGTACACCATTGAACGGTCACCAAAAATTGGGATTGTCCCACTAGAATCACAACATTTCACAGACTTTGCTGCTCTCTCCTACCTGTTCTTCTCACTTTCACCACCTGTGCTGCAGGTTTCTTTAGTTGCGGCTTGTCTGGATCCTGGAATGTTAGGGGCCGTATTTGGAGAAAAAAAATGGGTACATTTAGAAAATTACAGCCACCCCCGGCGTTAAATCAGTACCACCCATGATTAATAATTAGGCCTTCCTCCAGCCCCAGGATTAAAATAATAGTATTCACATTTAATAAATAAACCTATTTCCCTCCCTACAAACAGCCCCAGCAATAAATTAATAGTATTTACATTTCAGAAATATACCTATTTCCCGCAACCGTCACTGCCATTATGACGACGTCACGCCTGTCATTCAGTATCAACAGTGCAGAGAGGAGGGAGGAGGAGGGACACCAGCGCCGCGGTGAGGTGAGTAGTGTATCTTTTTTTTTTTTTTTAACTTCCCGGCTCCCCCCACCAACGAAGGGAGCCCCGAACCCCCCCCTTCCGCCGCCGCTACAAAGAAAAGTGTAAAAAAAAAAAAAATCAGTAGAAGTTATGCGCGCGGCGGCTGGGGGCCCTCGGAGAGAGGGGGGCCCGGGGCACGTGCCCCCTGTGCCCCCCCTTAATCCGGCTATGTCTGTTTGTGTCTGTGTGTGTTGTTAGGGAATTTAGACTGTGAGCTCCAATGGGGGCAGGGACTGATGTGAATGAGTTCTCTGTACAGCGCTGCGGAATTAGTGGCGCTATATAAATACCTGATGATAATGATGATTTCTATTTACTGGAATGGGTTTGTAAACAGCAAAATGTCATACATGCCTATGTTCATTTTCTCATTTGAAAATGCCAGGATCAGGAATGGAAGATGAGAAATGCCTTACTTTCCATGCTCTTGGAATCTTATGGAAAAGATCCTGCTGGTTGTAGCATAAAAAACATGTTGACATTGGAGACACACAGAACAGGTTGCATTTCAGCAATGTAACTATAAATGTAACCCTTATTTTACTCTATTTAGAATTCTATAGTTGTATGGAAATATTGATCATCTCTCAAACATAGAAATTCCTCTTTTGTTTTGAAAGATTCACATGACCTGTCTGTATTAATTTAGATTATCTGCTGTATAATGTATAACAAAACTCTTGCAGAGAGAAGTAACATTATTGCAGCTAAGTAAAAAAAATAGCAATGGTAGTAGCTGCCTGCCAAAAACTATTTTACTATTGTAATGAATAAGAATTGGAGAATGATGTTGGAGGTTGGTAAAATTGAGGTTTAAGAATTGTTTTTTCTGTAGCGACCAATGGAATCTCAGCCATGCTCTGGTGTCACACACAAAATTTGAGTGAATAAACATCTAATACATACCTCCCAACATTTATATATGTACAATCAGGACAAACTAAGTCCCGCCCTGATCCACCCAAGCCAGACAGGGGTGTTGTGAAGCCCCACCTACTTCCATGTAAATCCCCTACTCCTTCTGCGAATTGGACTGTCTCAATATTAGGATAGTCGGGTGGTATGATAACGGTATACTACATTTGACCAGTTTGTAATGCAGTACACATATGACCAGCATCACCTATTGACCAGCAGAAGTGAATCCTCTTCTGAGTCAGCGCATACTCAGAAGAGGTCCCTGGGGCCAGGAGGCTACAGTGACAGCCCATATAGCATAGTGCTTTACAGATAACAATGGAGTCTAAATTCTCTAACACATACACACATACACAAATATACACACACATATGCACACATATACACACATATGCACACATATATACACACATATACTTGATTTTATTGAATCGTGAGGACCCATGACTAGGACAAGACACATAGGGACACCCTTTCCTAACACCTTGTAAACAGGACAATCATATGGGTATGTTTGTTATCACAGTTACCACTTGAGATTTTCAGTTTGACTTTGATCATTGAATTGACTCTGACTACGTGGTGGGGAAGGTTTCATGTTTTCCGGCTGCCTGAGGACATCCATCCACCCGCATACACGGTCGCCTAGTTATAACTAGTCAAACAGGTTACAGTCATGGTCAACCACTGAGTATTGTTTTTATTTCTCTTTACAGCTGTTATATGGTTCTTTATGTAGAATTTCAGGCGCTAACCAGTTTCGATCTTTCAGTGTTGATTTTTCAGCCTTGATATATACGATGCAATCATGTTTTCCGGGCACCCTGCATGTCTGAATAAACTTAATCATGTGCTTCTCCACAGCTTGGATCTCATCTCTGTTCCAGTTTTTTTCCGCACTTCTTTACAACCTGAAGGGATGCAGAGTTGTCCACTACAAATCTGTGAGAAATAGAGAAGACAACATACTTTTGCATAACAAAACCAAATTAACCTTTGGAAGCCTTGGCTGGGCATTGATCCTGTGTTTTCAGGTTCATACTCTGTTTCCCTACTGACGAGGAAGTGTGGACAGAATGCATGCTCACCTGTCTCACTGTTTCAGGGGATTTCTCATCTTCCAGTTCGTCACTCTGTAGCTAGACCGGTTCTAAAAAGGAACAAATATGTATATGACCGAGGTAAAAGTCAAAATCATACATCAGATACAAGATTTCATACTTAATGTCTGGATCAATGTCCATCTCTTCCTAAATCTTGCCTTTGAATTCAGCCAGTCTTCCCCAGAATTCAGCCAGAGTAATTAAAAGTTTGCTGATCTTAGTGAGTTGGGTACCTTCTGGGGGACAGTAACAGTGCCGGTGAACTCTGATATCATGTCCAAGAAAGTCTGACAATTGATCCAAATCTGTGTCCTTTAGGTTGAGAACCTTTGAAAGAGTGGCAACATGCTTCCGAAGCTTTGTGGAAGACAATGTTTGGGGATTTTTAGCTCCACACTCTCGGACAAAGAGGCATATCATCATCATCATTTATTTATATAGCGCCAACATATTCCGTAGCGCTTTACAATTGGGGACAAACATAATAAACTAATAAACAAACTGGGTGAAACAGACAAAGAGGTGAGAGGGCCCTGCTCGCAAGCTTACAATCTATGGGACAATGGGAGATTGACACATGAGGTTAAGTCTACATTTTGCATTTTGGCCCAGCCAGACTGCAAAGGTAAAAGTGACTCATAAGCTAAATGATCCTGTCACACAACAATGTTGGTCAGGGGGTAGTCTTGTGTGAAATTGTGTAACAGGCGGTAACAGGCTAAAGGTAGTGAGGTTAAGAGGGAGGTTGAGGAATATTATAAGCTTGTCTGAAGAGGTAGGTTTTTAGTGAACGATTGAAAGTTTGAAGGCCAGAGGAGAGTCTTATTGTGTGAGGGAGAGAATTCCATAGAGTGGGTGCAACCCGAAAAAAGTCCTGTAACCAGGAATGGGAGGATGTAATGAGGGTGGATGAGAGACGCAGATCTTGTGTAGGACGGAGTTGGGAGATATTTTGAGACAAGAGAGGAGGGAATTGCAATAGTCACTGCGGGAGATGATAAGTGCATGAATGAAGGTTTTTGCAGTGTCTTGCGTGAGATATGTGCGAATTCTGGAAATGTTCTTTAGATGTATGTAGCATGATTTAGATATAGAGTCAATGTGGGGAACAAAGGATAGGTGTGAGTCAAGGATTACACCTAGGCGGCGAGCTTGTGGGGTGGGATTTATGGTCATGTTATCAACAGAGATAGAAATGTCATGTATGCTCTTGTTGGTGGGTGGGAATATTATTAACTCTGTTTTAGAAAGATTAAGTTTGAGTTGGCGAGAGGACACCCAAGATGATATGGCAGAAAGACAGTCAGTTACACGGGACAACACAGATGTCGAGAGATCAGGAGAGGATAGATAGATTTGGGTATCATCCGCATAGAGATGATACTGAAAGCCAAAGAAACTTATTAGATTTCCAAGAGAAGCGGTATAGATAGAGAACAGCAGAGGACCTAGCACTGAGCCTTGTGGTACTCCAACTGATAGGGGAAGCGGAGCAGAGGTGGCTCCAGAGAAATTAACAGTGAAAGAGCGATTAGAGAGGTAGGATGAGAACCAGGATAGAACAGTGTCTTGAAGACCTAGGGATTGCAGCATTTGTATTAGAAGAGAGTGGTCAACGGTGTCAAATGCAGAGATCCAGGAGAATTAGGAGAGAGTAATGGCGTTCAGTTTTAGCAGTGATCAGTTCACTGACAACCTTGGTCAATACAGTCTCTGTGGAGTGTTGAGAACGAAAGTCAGACTGAAGAGGATTCAACAGGTTGTTAGCGGAAAGAAAGCGTGTGAGGCGAGTGTAGGCAAGTCTCTCTAGAAGCTTGGAGGGGCAAGGGAGCTGAGAGATAGGACGGTAATTTGAGAGAGAGTTTGGGTCTGAGTTTTTTTTTTTTAGATTAGGAGTAATCACTGCATGCTTGTATAGTGATGGAAAGATGCCAGTAGATAGTGAGAGATTACAGATTGGAGTTAGAGGTGAAATGAGCACAGGAGACAGGGATCTACCAATTTGCGAGGGAATAGGATCAAGAGGACAGGGGGTAGAGTAGGAAGATAAGAAGAGCATAGAAATTTCCTCTTCATTTGTGGGGTCAAATGAAGAGAGGGTGTCAGAGGGTAGTGGGAAGGAATTGAGCTAATTGCTTGTCGAGGAAGAGGATACCATTTCTAGTCTGATCTTATCAATCTTGTCCTAGAAGTAGGAAGCAAGATCCTGAGCACTGATAGTAGATGGAGGGTTCGGGGTGGGAGGATTGAGAAGATATTTAAATGTATTGAAAAGGCGTTTGGGGTTAGAAGCCTGAGCATAGATAAGAGATTGGAAGTATGTTTGTGTTGCAGTGTCCAGAGCATTTCAATAGGAGTGGTAGACAGAAGTATATGTGAAGAAGTCATTAGAGGTGCGAGATTTACGCCAGTGACGTTCTGCTTTACGGTACAGTTTTTAAAGAAGCTTTAGTGTGCCACGGTTGACATCGAAGTCGACGTGTAGTATGTAGTGTTGCTGGAGCCACCTGATCAAGGGCCATTGCTAAGGTTAGGTGAAAATGAGGTACTGCCATCTCAGGGGATGAGAATGTAGAGATAGGGGAGAGAAGGTGTTGGAGAGAGGTGGAAAATTGTTGAAGATTAATAGAATTAAGATTTCTGCGGGTATGAGGAGTCTTGGTAGAGTTAGACAGTAGAGAGGTTAGAGCAGTGGGGGTGAGTGAGTAGCTGATAAGGTGATGATCTGAGAGGGGGAAGGGTGTGTTGAAGAAAATTAGAAACTGACCATAGTCTAGAGAAAACAAGATCAAGGCAGTGGCCATCCTTATGATTAGATGATTCAATCCACTGGGAGAGGTCAAGTGAGGAGGTTAGAGAGAGTAGTTTGGAAGCAGCTTTGGAAGGTGGGTTATTAATGGGGATGTTGAAATCACCCATGATGATGGTGGGGATGTCTGAAGAAAAGTAGTGAGGGAGCCATGCAGAGAAATCCTCAATAAATTGTTGGTGTGCTCCAGGGGGACGATAGATCACCGCAATACGTAAAGAGAATGGAATATGCATTTGGAGCCTCTGAAATGTGACAACGCAACTGGTCTGGCAACATATATACATTTTGGATAGCCACTCCACATTCTTCATGCTTCTCTGCAAGGAGTTTCATTACTTTGCATTGCTAGTGTCAACAGGATTGGAAATTTTCTCTCATTTTCCCTGGATTTCAATCCATCTGAAGTGCTACCAGAGTTTCTTCTCAAGCTAGGAAATCGCTAGGGCAACATCTCATGGAGATCCAAAGTATCTCTTGAAGAGAAGGTAGTCAACAGCATCTTGAGAGCTTCCACTTCTTCAATATTTGATTGAATAAGATCACCTGTGCCAGGATGACATTTGCATTCAATGCCCAGCTGTTAAGTGTGGGTTTGGTGAATAAATTGCTTTGGTACTCCTACTGTTTCTCATTGAGACACAAGTGCATCTTTTCTACATCTTCTTTCAAAGGTAAGAGCTGAGGCATATTCCACTATGATTCCTGCAGAGTTTTTAAGGCTGATGATTAGATCAGCTTGTTCCATCTTGCCTCATAGACCTTCCTGAAGTTGCAGGCATTTTCCACTGCATCAGTGCAGCCTTCTGTCATTGCTCAGCATTCCATACTGTTCAATAAGTTTTGCAAGCCATGCTTGACCTTCGGTGCCAGCGAGAGTGTCTTGAATGTACTGGTTTCATCATCATACAACTTCACCGCTGCTACTACATGAAAAATGTTTGATGGAATGGTTATGTCTTCTATCCTCTCTAAAGTAACAGTTCTCTTTCATGTAACCGAAGCCTTCTCATTTCTTAAAGCTTCTGACGCTTGTACTTGTGTTTGCTGACATCTGATCTGACCCAGTTTAAGAGATTTGGGTTTGTTGCCCCTTTGATTTAGCTTACATTTCTTCATGTGTCGCCACAGGTATTTTATTGCAAACAAGCCTTGTCAAGCAGCACAATGCCATGAAACCTTCAGGAACCATGTCATTGTCTGGTAGTGTGTGTGGAATCAGACTGCCATGTCCTGTCCTTATTACCTTACAGTTGTGAGCAAAGTTGGCTCTATTCCAATCTAAAGACGTGCAAGTTGCACACGCTTTTCTTTCGAGTGCCTGGGATATTTCACAGCCCTGGCAACTTCAGAATCATCACAGTCTACATGCCAGATATGTTGGGCCATTTTTGAGAAGTTTCTCACAGTACAAGTAGGACTGCTCTTTGGCATACACCTTGTAGTCATAATTTTTATGGACAGACACCACATCAGATTTCCAGCCTTCTGTAAATATCATAGATACCTGAAACATTGCTGTTTTCATTGCTGTTTGCATACGACAGTTTCTCATACACTCATGAGTGCAATAATTTTGCTAATTGATTGGTTCGGATTCATCTTGCTAAGAGCAGCTTCAATCAAGTTATTTACAGATAAGCTATAATTTATTCTAAAAAATGTTTCTAAATACTACACTATGAGCGCCCGGTTTCTTTCTCTTTTCCGTTTTTGGCCTTATGTGTTTAAAACACCACTGGGACATGAGTGGAATGAGTCTCTGTGGTCCTTTGTTTGTTCCACTACCCAGCAATGCCGTTACTGGTCTCTGAAGAGCCAGGGCCATACCCACCTCCACTGCTCTCCAGCTACAGCCGTAACCACCACTGGGATGTGTCAAGCCCCACTTTCTTTCAGGAGGAGAAGGCTGTGATAGTCTCTCTTATTCCTTTCATGTGTAAAAGTGTCGTGAAGCTGCAATACCCTTGACTTACAGCACACATGGTCAATTGAGTGTATGAGTCTGCTGTTTCACTGATAGCCGGTGGTGGAGTGCACACAGTTTCCCCTCCACAGCCTAAACGCACACACTTTTGTACAAAAAAAGTGACTCTTTGGCAATGGCAGATTGGCCATACACCTCATCTGGAGTTTTCCCAGTAGGCCGATAGCCCCTCCATGATGTCATGGGGGGACTATCGGCTATTGGGCCACAGGACCAGTGCCATGCTGAATTATTTGAGACAGAAGCTAGACATGCTCGGCCGTGTGCTGCTCTGCCTGTTCCCTTGCAGAGTAAGCGTGACCATTTGTAAAGGCACCGCAGCCTCTGTGCACATGAGCATTCCAACCCCAACGTCCTGAGTGGCCTTATCTGAAGAAGTGCCGTGGCCTGCTCCCCCACATCTACCTCACGTTCATTCTTCTCACTCAGTGAGAAGTGATGCGGCCTGTTCCTGTACCAAGTGAGCCTGCACACCTTTACTTACACTATCCTCCGTTTATCCTCTATGTTAGTCTTATGTCAGTCTGCCCCCCCCATTCTGTGTCTGTTTTTGTCACACCCTATCTCTGCCCCCTGTTGTGCATGTGCCTCCGGGACACCTCACCTTACCCCTGGACAAGAGGTGGTTTTCAAGCAATGTGCTCCCACTTTGCACACTTTATTTTAACTTTGATCATACACTGAACAGTAATATTCTTTAAATATCCCTTTTTGAACACTTTGCAATTATAACTCTGTTCACCTCCTATGTCCCCCTCCAATGCCTTTGTGTGCATTCATCTGCCTCTTTATTGTGTGTGCCTGTCCCTTTCTTTCTCCATCTTTGTGTCGGTCTCTGTCTACAATTTTATACATATACCAATGTCTCCCCCATGTGTCTCTCCATGCGGTTCTCTATCCACACCACAAATTGTTTCTGTGTCTGTCTCCACATTATGGGTGACAGTCTCTTTCTTTCTTCCCCTTTTATTTGTATGGCTCACATTGTCCCATCTTATGCCCCCCCCTTTTTCTTCCTTCAAACCCCAAAACCCACTGGCCTCATTACCCCTTTCCTTCCTCCTCTTCTGTTAGTAGACGTGGGAGGCAGAACCACTGCTGGTGGCTGACTAGAAGTGGGGTGGACCAACAGAAGCACAACCGTGTCCAACGCCATAATTGAACATAAGAATGACAGGTAAGCGCCTGATTTCTGATTTTTCTAATTTCTTTAATAGTGTCTGAATAAACTTTTGTTACATTATGGGTATTATTCATCATGCTCAAAACCCCATTAGTTCATGTGCTAATGGGGTTTTGAGACACTGCTGCTCAGAGATTCCGCAATGAAGATTTTGGGGCCCTTTAATAATTATCTGGGGCTTTTCTCACTTCAAAGGGTTCTCCATGCAAAGGCAATCTTTCCACTGGCAGGCGTTACTGCCATTAATTGCAGCACAATCGCTGGCAGTAACCTCTGGCAGTGGAAAGATTGCCTTTGCATGGGGAAGCAAGTATTGTGGTGGAACTTATACCACTGCAATACCTGTTCTGTTGTCACCATCTCAGTCATTGGCCCTGCTTATCACTGCTGTGTCTAGGGGCATGGTAACACTACCTACTTTGTGTTGACCCCACCTACAGTTCTGGCCCCACCTACATGGGGCCACTTTAAAAAAAAATTCCAGGGCCACTTTAAGTTCCCAATCCACCGCTGCTCTTTGGGACATGCCAGATTTTAATGTTGAATATATTAGCAAGATTTCCTGCATTGACTAGCATTGGTCAGTTTAGTGGGGACATCATTTTGTATCCACACTACAGCTGAGGTATTTGAAAACCTCTTGATACACTTATACTGGTGCCCGTTGCAACCACTAACATAGCACATTCAAGTCAGTTTAATCTTTTGTCTTATGCTCTGAACTTACATACATAAAATGAATTTAATACAGTCATGGCTAAAGATATTGAGAATGACACAAATATTATTTTTCACAAAGTCTGCTGCCTCAGTTTTTATGATGGCATTTTGCATATACTCCAGAATGTCATGAAAAGTGATCAGATGAATTGCAATTAATTTCAAAGTCCCTCTTTGCCATGACAATGAACTTTATCCCAAAAACAACATTTCCACTGCATTTCAGCCCTGCCACAAAAGGACCAGCTGACATCAGGTCAGTGATTCTCTCGTTAACACAGGTGAGAGTGTTGACAAGGACAAGGCTGGAGATCACTCTGTCATGCTGATTGAGATAGAATAACAGACTGGAAGCTTTAAAAGGAGGGTGGTGCTTAAAATCATTGTTCTTCCTCTGTTAACTATGGTTATCTGCAAGGAAATATATGCAGTCATCATTGCTTTGCAGTGGGCTTTACAGGCAAGGATATTGCTGCTAGTAAGATTGCACCTAAATCAACCATTTATCAGATCATCAAGAACTTCAAGGAAAGAGGTTCAATAGTTGTGAAGAAGGCTTCAGGGCGCCCAAGAACTTCCAGCAAGCACCAGGACCATCTCCTAAAGTTGATTCAGCTGCGGGATCGGGGCACCACCAGTGCAGAGCTTGCTCAGGAATGGCAGCAGGCATGTGTGAGTGCATCTACACACACAGTGAGGTGAAGACTTTTGGAGGATGGCCTGGTGTCAGGAAGGCCAGTAAAGAATTCATGTCTCTCCAGGGAAAACATCAGGGACAGACTGACAATCTGCAAAAGGTACAGGGTTTGGACTGCTGAGGACTGGGGTAAAGTCATTTTCTCTGAATTCCCTTTCAGATTGTTTGGGGCATCTGTAAAAATGCTTGTCCGGAGAAGGAAAGGTGAGAGCTACCATCAGTTCTGTGTCATGCCAACAGTAAAGCATGCTGAGACCATTCATGTGTGGGGTTGCTTCTCAGCCAAGGGAGTGGGCTCACTCACAATTTTGCCTAAGAACACAGTCATGAATGAAGCTAGGATTCTCGGCGCCCTAGGCAAAATTTCAAAATACACTCAACCCCCACCCCCCGCCAACACACCAAATACCCACTTCACAGACCCTCACATGCTTGACATTGTGCTTTTGTGTTTAAAAAAAGGGTAAGCCTTACCTCCTCCAGTGGTCCAGATGCAGTTATGTTTGATGCAGAACGCTGTCCAGACTCCACTGCAGACACAGGATTTCTAGAGGGGAGGCATCCAAGTGTTAGATTTTAGAACAAACAACTTGACACAATAAGCATCACATCACTGCCCCCCTCTGCATCACACCACTGCTCCCCCTGTATGACACCACTGCCCCCCTGAATCACAATGTCCCCTCTCAGGCACACTGCCCCCCTCGGATCTCAATATCCCCCATTGCATCACACCACCCCCACTGAATCACATTGTCTCCTGACCAGCACACTGCCCCCAACCCATCTCAATGTACCCCCCCAAATCACAATATTCCTTCACCAGCACACTGCCGCCCCTGGGTCTCAATGTCCCCCCCCTGCAGTATACCAATGTCCCCCCTGTAGCATACCAATGTCCCCCCCCCTGTAGCATACCAATGCCCACCCCTGTAGCATACCAAGGGAGGGGAGTAGACGGAGGGACGGTGCACCCGATTGGCTGTTGGAGGGGAGGGCAGCGGTGGCGATCAATAGCCCCTTCCTGCTATCTGTGGATCTCTCTGAAGATGTGCGTTGGCCGTGGAAGGTATGCTCAGTGGTCGCCGCACAGCATTATTAATTGTACCGAACTTCTGTGGCGCCCACCAGAGCCCGGCGCCCTAGGCAGCTTCCTAACGTTGCCTAATGGGAGCGACGGGCCTGGAAATAAGGCTTCTACATATCTAGCAAAGCAGAGATTTGACAGCTTTCCCCAGCGAAAGCTTCAACATGCAAAGTATAGGGAGACCTATTTAACAAGGACCACAACAGTCCCCCTTTCGCTGTCGCCGTTTCAGTGTTTCCCATTTCATAGATTACAGAAAACCTGTACATCAAACGATTTTGCTGCCACCCTGTGGTGGCTTCCAGAATCTCTCCAGTGATAATTTTACAGAACTGCTCTCTTAACAATTATAACTGTGACATAGATCGACTTTTCTACTTACCATCACAACAAGACAGTTTTGCTTCTGGACTTTCCTATTTAGCATTGATCTTTTTTGCCTTTTCTATCGTTGACGTATCTGTGTGTGTTTTGCGGAGGAAGATCCTTCAGTTCATGCAGACAGATAAAACTTCTACATCAATGTATCTGATGTGCTGATTATGTATCACTCATACACATGCAGTGATCTCATTTATCACCAAGTCACCAATGTCATATTTTCATTGCACATTACTTGTTCTTTCCCATCTTCTCAGATGTCATGTCTCTGTAGAAACCTAAAGTAACTAAACTTCCTCCTTGGAAATTCCCTGTATGCCTAGTACCTAGGGACGGTGAGCCACTGTCTTCTAAAGACAAGAGCAAACAAAACACCCCTATCTCCATCCCAAGTATTCCGGAATCCACCCCGCAGAAGGACCTCGGCATAAATCCTGATTCGGACCTCCCTCTTACAGTGCGAACCTTACTCCAAATGTTCATTACCTTCATAGCAGACCTATAGGGGCCTATTTATCAACGCTTTCCTCCCTGTTAAATCCTTGAAAACTGATTAACCACTAAATTTCTATTTATGTTTATAGCATCGCAACAGATATCTCATATATCTGCTGTTTTGCATCTCTTATCGTTTTACGGAGCACTCCCCGTAATAGTGTATGGAGAGTGCTCAGTAGCGCTATCTAACAATGTACGAAATTAACTTTTCAATAATGTTAATGTACATCAGCTCAAGTACATTGGCGTACATTAACATTGTTGAAAAGTTTCACTGCTGGCAACTCTGCTCCGAAGAGCAGAGCTGGACAGCGTATGTGTGGAGGGATCATGTGATCCCTCCCTGTCACATGACCCACCGTCTTTCAGTCCAGATCTCTGTGCGCATGCCCAAGCTTTTCAGTCGGGGCATGCTCACAGGGATTCAAAGCAAGCTGGAAACCACATCACAGAGGACCGCAGAGGATCGCAAACGAAGAGCCCGTGACAGGTAAGTGTAAGACTTCACAGAAACAGCAGTTCGAAAATCTTGAGGCTGCGCACAGGATCCCTCCAGCAGTGAATGAAGAAATGATATCATGTGACAGGGAGGGATCACATGGTCTCTTCCCACACATGCGCTGTCCAGCTCTGCTCTTCAGAGCAGAGGTGGACATAAATGAAAAATTAAGTGAAGACTTAATTTACGATGATGTACGCCAGCTTCATTAGCATAACAAGTTTCCCCCCCAAAAATTTTTTTGGAACTTGTTAGATTGCGATAGGGAGCAGTCACCATACTACTGAATGGTGACTGCTCCCAAAAATGAAACAGAATGCAAAGCAGCAGATATCCACGATATCTGCTGCAATGCAACATTCATAAATATGCGGGACACTCCAACTTACGTTGGAATTACGGTAAGTGTCCGTAACTTCTGTAACACTACTTCTTAAATATGCCCCTATAACATTAAGGGGCACATTTATCAACCACCGCATAAAATGAAAAAATGTTTTCAATCCTTATTGTATTGATAAGGACTGAACTATTTCTCTTATTTATGAAAAAGCAACACAGGAACAGCAGTTCCGAAAGAATGCAGTGCCTCTTCACTTCCGAAGAATTTTGCGATTCACGAGGGTCCGCTTCTCACTCCTGTGCGCATGCGCCGACTGAAAACATCGGGCATGTCAACAAACATCCCTGCAACTGTACATTTGCAGAGAGAGCGGTGTGTGACAGGGAGGGATCATGTGATCCCTCCAGACATGCGCTGTGAGCTCTGCTCTTCGGAACAGAGCTGAACAGTGCTAAAAACTATCAAGAACAATAATGTACGTCTGCCTGATCTGCCGTACATTACCACAGGTGTAAAAGTATTTTCAAATGTTGTTAAATTGCGGTACATAGCAGTCCCTATAGACATCTATGGGGACAGCTATGTATTTAGAAAAAAAATGCAAAGCAGCAGATATCTATGATATCTGTTGTGATGCACTGTTGATAGAATAGAAAAATACTGTTTTCGGGGAATTTACAAGTAAATGAACTACAATAAATAGGCCCCTAAGATTCAGGGGTTAGGTTCCATGGTTTATTGTTAAAGCTGTCTATACGTCTGCTTGTCTTATCCTTGTTGTCTGGTTCTCTATTAATGTCATTAGTTTTGCAAAATGTTGTTCTCTTATGTTTTTATTTTCATTTCACTGCTTGGGTGGCGGTGCCCTTGGCTGCTCCTCACCTGGTACCTACTTTGCTGCATTTTTTCCTCCTTGCAGTAAATACTTTGACCCAATGTTTTGGCTAGTTCGGTTTCCCTGTACTTTTGCCCTCTATTCCCCTTCCCTTCCAGTCCCTGCCCCATGGGACACTTCACTAAGGATGACATAGTCACATGTCATCCTCAATCCTCCTATTCATTTAATCCTACCAGATTCATGGATCCGGTCCAAATGCACTTTTGCTTTCTTTTGTTTCTATGGTTCACGGTTTTTCATTAAATGTTAATGAAATCAAGTGTCGGCTTGCTCTTTTCACCTTCTATAAACAAAGACGATGTAGTAGCGGGTCAAGAAATACATTTCTCCTCTAAGGATCCTCCACTCTTTAGAGACAGCCTATATCCTATTTGTTACACTGCAAATGGACCCTTTAAAAGAAATGGTTCAGCTATTCTTATCAATACGGAAATATGTTTTATACTTGAAACTAAACTGGAAGATAAGAATGGTTGTGAAGTCATTCTAAAACATAATAAAGGGAATCAGATTATTCTGGATGAGTTCAATTTCGGACCTGACCCTAAACTTGACAAATCACGCCCTTTTCCCATTGATTCTGGGATAACTCTGGCCCCTTCACAGCATTATAAAAACTTCTGTCATTTTACTCAACTGAAGGAGCAAAACACAAAGCACCCTGCAAAGATCCTCAAAAAGGAAGATCTATAAGAAGCAAATTGCAAAAGCTTTCAATGTCCCGCATGCAGGCGGTCTTAGCAAGATTAAGACAGAATTTCTACACAGCAGGAAATAGAGCTGGTAAACTGTTGTCTCACAATCTCAGAACAAAACAAGCCCAAAACAGGATTAAGCATGTTATATTACATGTAAAGGTGGCAAAATTATTAACCCCACTGCAATAGCTAATCAGTTTACTGACTAATATATTCAGCTATATAACCTGAAATATGACTAACACTTTCCCACTCTCGGGAGAGACCATTCAATCTTTTCTGGGTGATCTCAAGCTCCCTAAATTAGATGACAAAGACCTAACTGGCCTTAAGACTCTGTGGTCTCTACAGGAAATTGATTCTATCATCAAACATTGAACAATGTAAGGCAGCCGGGCCAAATGGTTTTATTAATATTTTTTTATACCATTATCCATGAGGAACTAGTCCCCTGTCTGTGTGTGAACCTATATAATGCAGTTAACGGTTCCGTCCCATGGAAATGTTGGAGTCCCAGATTATTACCATACCAAAGCCTGGGAAGGATCCTGCAGAGCACACAAATTATAGACCTTTGCAATGTTAAACATGGACATTAAGATATACTCTAAACTGATAGCTAACTGTATTAGTCACCTTTTCCCACATCTCCTTCACCCAGATCAGATGAGTTTTGTGGTAAACCGCCAGGCGTCCGACAATGCCAACTGAGTACTTAGTTTGGCGGAAATGGTCTTGCGAACTCGCACAGAGTTTGTTTTGCTCTCTTTAGATGCAGAGAAAGCCTTAAATAGGCCGTTGCTTTATATGCATCAGACTTTCCCTAGATTTTGTTTCAAGGATTTCATATTGCACTCAATTCTCGCTTTATATAGTAACCTTTCTGCAAGAGTATTCAGCAGCAGCTTTTTATCCGGCTTGTTTGGCATTATTAATGGCACCAGACAGGGTAGTCCCTTTCCCCCTCTTATTTATGTGTTGACAATTGAACTTCTGGTGGCAAAAATTCTACCATTCAGGGTGTAGTCTGTGGGGGAATATCTCATGAACTCATTGTTAGGTCAATATAGTCAGGACTCTTTATATACGATTAATACTATCAAATCTGAACCTCTTTCCAGTAATGTACCTGAACCGTCCCTGCATATTTTACAATGTAAATTTATTACATCCTATTCAAACTCCTCCCCCTCACCTACAAGGCTCTCTCCCACTCCACCACTCTATACATCTCCAACCCCCGCATCATACACACTCCCTCCCGTCTCGGTTGGCCGATGACCGTCACCTCTCCACTGATCACAACATCCCACTCCCAAATCCAAGATTTCTCCCGGGCTGCTCCCCTCCACTGAAATGACCTCCCACATTCTATCAGACTCTCCCCTAGTCTGGGCTGCTACAAACAGGCTTTGAAAACTCACCTATTCTTAAAAGCCTATCAGCCGTCTCCCTGTGCTTGATTACCTCACCCTCTCTCATCCTCCCACACTGTACTCCTCTTGCTCTGATCCCCTCCGCTGACTCCCTTGTGTCTGCTGTTTTCCCTCACTTTAGTTTGTAAGCTCTTGCGAGCAGGGCCCTCTTCCCTCATGCTTCACTACTAACTACTTCTGCTCCAGCTACTCTGATACTAGCTATGCTTGGGGCTTTTGGTGTTTTAGTGGTACTCATTTTTGTTTATTGGTCTGTGCTGTCATCCCTGATATGGTTTATCTTTGTAATCTGTATGGCGCTGCGGACAATTTGTGGCGGCTTATAAATAAAGAATAATAATAATAATAATAATAATATATCTGGAATGAGAACTGTCTTTCATACTTTGGCATTCAAGTTCCGTCCACTATAGTCGATGTCTTTGAGGTCAACATTCTTCCTGTTTGCCCAACTTTACCTTGTCCAAAACATGGCTGAACTATGAAGTCTGCATGTAGGGCTGCCAAGCAACATTTAAGGTGATGTTACTGCCTTGACTCATGTATATATGTTGCGCTATCCCATATTTGATTTCCAGGAAATACGTAGCTAAATTATATTCAATAATGTCCTTCTACATCTGGAAACTGAAACCCCCCAGAATGGCATACAGTAGAATGACTCTAGTTATAAAACTGGGAGGGGTATCTTTTCCAAACCTGGTTAAGTATCAGGAAGTCTGTAAATTATCACATCTGAGAGATTGGGTCTTACCAATGCACCCTCGGGTGGACATGGAACGGCGCTCTATCCAATATATCCTTTAGTAGATCTTGTTTGGGCCTCCAAATTATTACGGCCAGTCAGCATGCCCTTCCTGACCTCTACTCAAGATTCCCTGAAAGTGTGGGATGGTGCAATAGCTTTAAACAAAGACATTGTTTTACTGACTCAGAACCTCTCTATCTGTGTCCTATCAAAGTTCACTGCTGACTGGAACTCCACCTCCTGATATGCCAGAGGGATCAAGTCGTTAACTGATATTCTATCAGCAGACTCTATGTTGTTCTTCCCTTTACTCCAAGACCGGTTCAGTTTACCTGCCACCGATCATTGCAAATATCTCCAAATCCGACTGTTAGGACCAATCGGAGATGCAGGATAAACTTTTCAACAAATTATACCTCACTCCTGATAGAATGCTCAAAATATGGCCGAAATAATCTAAATTTAGTTAGCATAACTGTAATTTGGGTTGGTGATCTTATCCATGTTTTCTGGAACTGTACGGTTATATGACCACTATGGTGTGAATTTTTCCAATTAGTGTCTAAAGTTTTTAGCGTTGATTTAACTCATTCTCCAGAGGATCTCTACCCCTCTCATGTTCCTAAACATGAATATGTGTTGGGTCATATTTTTATCGCAGCCGGTATTACTGTCCAAAGATGGAATGATCTAGTCCCCCCCACAATATGGTTACGATAATCTCCAAAATCCAATTTAATTTTGTTATTGAAACTATGGGTGTTTCATACTCAACTTCTGCAACGTCTCCCATTATAAAGTGGTTTCCATGGGATGAATTTGTCACGGATGTAGAGGGTTCTGCTTTGATTGATAATGAGAACAATTCTGATCCCATACTCTTTAGTCTGAATGAACCATGCCAATCCTTAGTAACCATTTATTTGTAAGTAGCCAATGTTGTACCCGTGTTGTTATTGATTTGAAGTTTTATTGTATTTTCATATGTATGTAATTAAATTGGTCCCCACTTCCTTGTTTCTATTGTTTCCCTTTTTATCTTGTTTGCTTTTTGTGTCCTTATTGTTTAAAAAGTTTTCACTAAAAATTATTGATGTAAAAAAACCGAAAAGAAAAAATGCTGTTTATTTAGATAAATAATTTTTGAAATGGGGATGCCTTGGAATTATTTTTTATATATATTTTTAATATATTTAACGTTTTATTTTTGTACAAGGGGAACTGAAAGCCCAAGTCAGGGCCTCCAATTTCACTGCGCATGTGTGAACTGGCAGATCGGGCCACGTATGCGCATACGCACCAAGACTGGCACGGCAAAGCAGTGAAATAAGCCTTACCACTGTCAGCCAGTATCTACAGGAAGCAACTGCCATAGTGATATCTTCTTGGTAAATCGTGGTGTATTTTCTATACCTGCAATAAGCAGCCCTATCAACACTTTTTAATAAATAGACCCTTAAGCCTGCTATAATAACTGCATTTATACAATTTGAATGTATTCCTCAATTTGATAATAGCGCTGCTGTGTTCACATAGGATTCAGCACATCATTATGTTTACAGTGAAATCAATGTTTATTTTTTTGTGTTTATCTCTTTGAATTGCAATTTTGGAGACCTCATAGAGTAATTATTACTTTTAGAGGAAAATATATTTTATCCATTTCATTAAAACAGTGTTGTTGTAAATTTTATATACGATTTTCTATTTCATTGGTATTTGTGCAAATACAAATAGGTTTTCCCACTACCAACTCCGAGGTCATATTTGGGAGTTTGGGGGCTTTGTGATCACTTATTAAACTGAGCCTCTCTAAATTTGAAATCTTCATAAATATCTCTGTCCACACTACAATATCTGTTTTATGTATGTGGATACAATACAAGGATTGTACCTAGTCCACATTCAGTAAGGTGAAGCCTCAAATTGCCCAGAACTTCCCATCAGGAGCAAAAGTTTTCATTCCTCTTTGGCAATCATCTTGACCAGGTCCTACCTGAACACCAATACAAATGCATAGATTTGCAAAAAAAATATAGCAATGACCTCACAGAACAGGATTTATGCTTTATAAATTATCCTTATTGTCCTCAATTTGCCATTAAAATCTATATCTATGGCAGCCACCTTTCCTGGAAAATATGTATCTGTATTTATCTCTCTGTTTCTGGACTACCATTAACATTCCTTTTACCTCCACTGTTTGACTTCAACCCAGGTTACGTATGTGAATAAACTACAGGACCCATTGTTTGGTTTTATACTTAATAATCTTCTTTTTAGATGCTGTTGCCTAAAAATAATATTAACTTAATTGTGAATTATTTTTTATTGAATATAAATTTGGTATAGAACACTTGTAGGGCCTGATGTACCAAGGCACGTATGTGCCAATTTTGAGCATATCGTGCAATAAAATCACTCTGTGCATGCCCAGAAAGATAGTGAACGCAACCCTGCCCGCTCCATCTTCGAACGCAAAGCACACTTATTTCAGTCTATGATTTCGGGGAGTGAATGGGGCGGGCAATGGGCGTTTTGCCATAGTTAATGCACAGTAAGGGGATGCAAATTAAATACACGCAGCCAAGTCCGAATCTGATCGTCTCAAAGTTACTTGTTTTCCTGCTGTTTCTCTTGCAACTCCTGAGCAGTAGTGTTGACAGTCTTGTATGCATGCTAAAATATGTGTTTGCAATCAGAAGCAACTGTAAAAATGTATTTTATATTCAGTAGACATTAACAGCATACTAATAAATGTATTTCATGAGAAGAAAAAATAAACCCCCCCTTTTTTTTACTTGTTGATCATTAATTCCTTTATATTTATATTTTATATATATATATATACTTTCTATGCATTCTTTTGCAAATTTATATCCCACATGCAGGGCCGGACTGGCCATCTGGCACTTCTGGCAAATGCCAGAAGGGCCGATGGCTAGATGGGCCGGTCTGACACTTGTTGGATTCCTGGTGGCTGGCTCCTCCCCAGGAACCAGCCACCTATGTTGCGCGACGGAGGACTGCTGCACTGCTCCTCTGCTCCCTCCCCCTTATTCTCTGCACTGTGGACACAGTTTTTTTTTTTTTCTGAATCGGGAGGGGATCGCGGGGAGGGGGTTGCGGTGATTTTTGCAGGGAGGGTTACCGTGATTTTCGTGCGGGGGGGGGGGTTGTGATTGCCGCGATTTTCGCACAGGGGTGCCATGATTTTTGCACGGGGCCACCGCGATTTTCGCAAGGGAGTGGATGGACGGGGTTTATATATTTTCTCGTGTGCAATGTGTTTTTAACCATCCTTTGTTGAACTGGGGGCACTACTGTGTATTCAATGACATTTAAAACACTATGCATTGCTCATTATTGCACTGTAATGTTTCTTGCATATTTATCTGTACAGAGACTTTTAATTAAGAGGAAAAAATACTGCTTGTCATAAATTTTATCTGTGATTGTGTTAATATATCTATTTTTGTTTGCATTGTAAATGTAGTATTAAACTGTACCTGGGACTCACACTCTCAGTATCTAATATGCTGTACCAATTTTTATTTGTGAATGCGTTTTTTGTCTAGGCACTACTGTATGGCATAATGTTATTTGGGGGCACTACTGTATGGCATAATGTTATTTGGGGGCACTGCTGTATGGCATAATGTTATTTGGGGGCACTGCTGTATGGCATAATGTAATTTGGGAACACTACTGTATGGTATATGATTTGTGGGCACTACTACATGGCCAAATATAAATTGAGGGTAATATTATGTGGCATAATATGAACTTGGGGCACTACGGTGTGGCATAATATGACCTGGGGACACTACGGTGTAGCATAATATGAACTTCTGCCAAAGGCAAGTCTCTCATTGTTGAATATGACGGGGACCCAAAGAAGTTGTTGTACTGTGGCCCAAAATTCCTCTTGTCGGCCCTGCCTGTGAGTCAAGGGGGTAGGTGTCTCCAGGTAAATAATCTAGTAGTATAAAAAATGTTTTTTTCTGACATTTTGCTGTAGATGGAGATACTTGTAATCCGGCTGTGTGGGTTCAAATGATCATTCAATAGTTATGTTTTTTCTGATATATATTTGTTAGAGTTTTATTTCATGTGGAATGATTCATGAAAATTCTGCCATTACTATTTAATTGAGGGAAAAGGGTACCTGTTATCTATATGTGTGTAAGTATTCTGTTGTCGCTATTTTGTGGGAGATTTGAAAAAAGCAAAACATTGGTTTCCTACAGTGGCGTCTGTATAATTGGTGGTATTGCTGTAGTATGGGGTGGGGTGGTGGTGGTGGCAATGTTGTAGTGTGTTTGGGGCTTAGTATTGCTAATAAGTAGGAGAGGGTATTGCTGTAATGTGGGGGTAGATGCTGGTTGCTGTAATGTGGGGGGTGATGCTGGTTGCTGTAATGTGGGGGTCACAACGGTTGCTGTAATGTGGGGGGTGATGCTGGATGCTGTAATGTGGGGGGGGTGATGCTGGATGCCGTAATGTGGGTGGGTATCATAGTATGAGTGTGTGTGGGGGGTTATTTATTGCTGTAAATTGGGTACTAATAATGTATTGTCATGGTATTTATTGATGTAATATGGGTGCTAACAATGTAATGTTGAGGGTCATTAGGAGAAATAAATACCCCCCCCCCCACACACACACACTCATACTACATCATATTGTACTGCACCAGCAACGTGCACTGCACCAGCATCAGTGTGCAACAATATAGTGCTTGGAGCCCACAACAGGTGGGCCTGTGTGCTATAAATGCCAGGGCTGATTTTTAGTCCCAGTCCGGCCCTGCCCACATGGACGTATGACGCAGTGTCTTGTGTAGTAGAACACAACAGACCTACGCTGGGATTTAACATCTTGAGATCCAGGCTTTGATGAATTTGGGCGTGTGCAAAGCATTTTAAACTTATTTTACAAATGACTTTAGCTTTATGTGAAATTTGTTACCCATTGTAATGTTATTAGATGAAATATTTTTTTTTTAAATTAAAATAAGGGTGTTATGATTAAGGATGAGCGGGCTCGGATTCCGCTAATCCGAGCCCACCCGAACAGTGCGGATCCGACGGGATCCGAGCACTGTTCGGGTACTTCCGCCAGGCAAAAAGATCCGAAACGAGGCTATGACATCCAAGTCTCGCGTCGGATCTCGCGAGACTCGGATATCATAAATTCTCAGCTTGCGGCCGCCATCTTCATTTTGCCCGACATCAGGGAAGAGGGAGGGTGTGTAGGGTAGTGGTGCTCCTGCGTGATCAGTCCAGTGCTCTGTCCTTACTGAGTCCAGTGGTGCTTTATGCTTGTGTCCAGTGCTCTGTCCTTGCTGAGTCCAGTGGTGCTTTTGTCCTGTGATTTGTCCTGCTGATTCCAGTGGTGCTTTGGCCAGTGTCTGTCCTGCTGAGTCCAGTGGTGCTTTAGTCCTGTGCTTTGTTGTGCTAAGTCCATACAAATTTTATAATTATTAAAAACTCCTAAAAAATCCCCCAAAAAAAATATTTTAAAAAAATGATACAAAAATAATTAAAAAAAAATATTAAAAAATAATTTAAAAAGTATAAAAAAATTCTAGAGCAATATATTATTGCAGTCCTGAAATATTAGTACTGCAATACCTACGTTCACTGTTCTTGCAGTCCAGAATTATTATTACTGCTAAATTTACCTACGTTCACTGTTCTTGCAGTACTGCAATCTATATTACTGCGTTCACTGTTTCTGCAGTCCCAAAAAATAGGAACTGCAATCTATATTACTACGTTCACTGTTTCAGCAGTCCAAAAAAATAGGTACTGCAATCTATATTACTACGTTCAATGTTTCTGCAGTCCAAAAAATAGGAACTGCAATCTATATTACTACGTTCACTGTTTCAGCAGCCCAAAAAATAGGAACTGCAATCTATATTACTACGTTCACTGTTTCAGCAGCCCAAAAAATAGGAACTGCAATCTATATTACTACGTTCACTGTTTCTGCAGTCCAAAAAATAGGAACTGCAATCTATATTACTACGTTCACGGTTTCTGCAGTCCAAAAAATAGGACCCGCTGGCGGGGATGCTGAGAACAACTGGTCCGGACTGAAGGACCTGCCAACCATTGCAGACATGTCAGAGGATGAGGATGATGACGACATCTTGCCTCAGTAGAGCCAGTTTAGTTTGTACAGGGAGAGATGAATAGCTTTTTTTGTGTGGGGGCCCAAACAAACCAATCATTTCAGCCACAGATTTGTAGGCCCTGTCGCTGAAATGATTGGTTTGTTAAAGTGCGCATGTCCTATTTCAACAACATCAGGGTGGGTGGGAGGGCCCAAGGACAATTCCATTCTGCAACTCTTTTTTTTGGCATTATGTGCTCTTTGGGGCCTAGTTCTATCTCCATCAGAGATAGTCCTGCAGGCCATGTCACCGGCACAGCTATGTTGGTGTTAGACGTGCGTCCGGTGTCCGCCATCTGTGCAGTGGAATTTAGACGGAGGCATTGTGACCCCGGTACCAAATCCCGTGGAGATTCCACTTCAATAGGCAGTCCAGAAATATTAGTATCAGATATTAAACTATGTTCACTGTTCCTGCAGTGCAGAAATATTAGTATCAGATATTAAACTACGTTCACTGTTCCTGCAGTGCAGAAATATTAGTATCAGATATTAAACTACATTCACTGTTCCTGCAGTGCAGAAATATTAGTATCAGATATTAAACTACATTCACTGTTCCTGCAGTGCAGAAATATTAGTATCAGATATTAAAGTACGTTCACTGTTCCTGCTACATCAAAAAAGCATGAACCTGCTCTGCCATCAACTAAAACAAGAGGTAGTGACGCGCTTGAACTTCACCCTCTATATGCTGCAGAGGATGGAGGAGCAGTAAAAGGCCATTCAAGCCTACACAGCCACCTACGATGGGGCACGTGTTTGTGCCGCCCCCACTTGTCGCGTTGTGGCGCTTAGCTTAGTCATCCAGCTACCTCGGTGCAACCTTTTGGCCTAAAAACAATATTGTGAGGTGTGAGGTGTTCAGAATAGACTGGAAATTAGTGGAAATGATTGTTATTGAATGGTATTGAGGTTAATAATAGCGTAGGAGTGAAAAAAAACCCCCCAAAAATGGATTTTTAGCACTTTTTATGCTTTTTTAACAATAAATCAGAACCCAAAACCCAAAATCAGAACCAAAACCTTTCGTCGGGTGTTTTGGCAAAACAAATCAGAACCCAAAACCTCAAGCTAATCAGAACCCAAAACCCAAAACCCTCAAAGTGGCCGGTGCACACCCCTAGTCATGATATTGGGTACATAATAGTTTTGCAAAAAGACGATCATGGCACCTAATCAGAAAAGGGGCTTATTATTATTGTATTATTTATATAGCGCCACCAAGTTATGCAGCAGTTTACAGAGAATATTTAATCATTCTCTTCAGTTTTGCATCTTTGGAGCTAAAAGTCTAAATTCTCTAACATACGCACAAACACAAGTCTATTGTGTCTGAAGGCATGGTTTTGAACTTATGTTCTGGACTCGACTCATGCTGTAAATCCAGAACCCCTGACCTCTAGCAAGTAGGCAGAAGAAAGGGAAATGCAATCTGCAAGTCAAACATTACTGTGGTATATGCTATGTAATGCTTCTGAACACAGAGGCCAGCTTCCTGACATTCAGTGAACATACTATATGTAAGCAATGGACCTTTTTGCATGTTTATTAGCTTACAGTGCCATCTTGTGGTGTCTCTTTGAACAGTTTGCAAATCTTCTTACATACTAAGTTTCTTTTGTTTTTAGAGAGCACATTTTCTCCAGGAATCAAGCAATATAATTGTCAGTCAAAACATTTAACCACTCATTTGTACAGATCACATTATCCCATTATCTCCTTTCTAATGTGTACAAAGTAAGAACACTGGGGTTGTCAATGCCCCACCTACTTTTTGCATAACCTCAGGTGGTGCCGCTGTTTCTTAAAAAGTATCACTGGAAATAGCTCTTTTGGGTAGGTGTTGAAGATACCAGATGAGGAGTTACTGGAGGCAATTAGGAAACGAGCCAACCTTGAATCATTATGGTAGTCTGGTGAGGAGGAGGAATAAGCAATGTGGGTGGAGGAAGTGGCAAGGAAGCAGCTGTGTCATTAAGCTTGCCCAAATTACAAAAAGGAGAGAGGATCATTCCTTTAAAATAGAAAGTAATGTTAGCATATACAGATAATTCTAAGAATAACAGATTAAATAAGTGTGGCAAGAAAGGCACTTCTCCATAAAAGACGTCCCATTTCATCTATAGGATAAGACCTGATTTCTGTCAGCTCACAATAAATGTAAATGCCACCATATTGTTCCTCAAACCCATGTGCTTTGCCAGATGTCTTGGTACACTTGTGCAAATCAAGCATGACACCAGCAAACAGGATTTGGACCTGTGCCTTGGCTGTTTTGTAAGATCCACTATATGCTGAATATTTTGGAGTTCTCTACCATAGATTTCATCTCTTTTGTTTAGTAAAGTTTGATCTCCATCATCAAAATAAAATCTAACACTTATGAACTTGCCTTTAGACTAGCACTTATCCAAGATGGCAAGGACTGTTTCATGAGATTCCATCTTGGATCTCATTTCCTGTTTGGGTCTATAAATGACACTTCATGACTAAAGCATTTGCTTGTGTATTTGTTAAGGGCAGAGCAGCATGAGATCCTCAACTGCTAGAACCGCTTTGTGAGATGTTCACCTTTGGCGTCCCCCCTTCCGAGAACATTGTTACATTCCACAGTACTCGGTTGCCCCCGGAATTAGGCTCGGGTAGTAGCAGTTATTTATCTAGCACCTGCCCGGTGGAGAGGACAGATCACAGTAGGAGGTAATCAGCAACCAGGATATATTAGGAGAACTCTGAGCCAGACAGGCCAGGGTCAATGTGGAATAGTCTGACACTTGTCGGATGGAGTGGACAGCACACGGCATGAGGTAGTGAGGCCGTAGTGAGGCCGAACGCCATCGTGACGTTGTCGGATCTCGGGGCTTGGTTCTCGCAATACTTCAAGATTATAAATACACGCCTCCACAGCAATCCATCGCCATTTGACAGAGGGAGAGAGCAGGGTGTAGTCACAGGCTGATTAGAGCAGGGACAGAGAATCCAATATTCTTTTTCCAATTGTTGTAACAAAAATCGCTAGAGAAGAGAGGAGGATAGAGGTTTTTTTTCTTTTCAATATTTGGCACTCCCCAGTGCTTTTGAGGAGTCCCCCATAATTGTGCATAAATATTTCTGGCTGTCAAAATTACTATCTGTCAGCAGTATCTACCAACTAATTTTTAGCACTCCCCAGTGCTTTTGGGGTGTCCCCCATAATTGTGCATAAATATTTCTGGCTGTCAAAATTACTATCTGTCAGCAGTATCTAGCAAATAATTTTTAGCACTCCCAAGTGCTTTTGGGGTGTCCCTTATTCTTTTGCATTAATATTTCTGGCTGTCAGAAGTCATATTTGTCAGCAGTATCTAAAACAATTTGTAGCACTACAAGTGCTTTGGGCTCAGAATGGATTCAAAGCAGTCCACAGATGAGCAGAATGAATGAGCAACCAGGTTCTGTCACCAGTCCTGATGGTAGTGTTCCCAGTACGTCATCTGGCCAAGGCGATGTCAAACTACACATGGTTTTGAAATCAGTCAAAAAAACACAGCCCAATTTTTTTTTTACTGTGTTAAAGCGAAAAAGAAGTGTAACTGAGGAAAAGTTTAGTGCCGATAAAATTTTTTTTGCCAACATGCCATTCTACACACGTAGTGGCAAAGAGAGAATGAGGCCTTCGCCTTTCTCTATTAGTGGCGGATCCAAAAATGTTACCAAGCCTACAAGTGGTGCACAACTACTGTTACGTGTCAAAGCCGAGCTGAAAGATAACAGTAAGGCATTAGAGGATAATGTTTGCTCTGAATCAGAAATGACACCAATCCCTGTAGAGAGTCCATCCAACAGTGGGATGTCTAATCGTGAGCATTCTGTTAGTGTACCCATAAAGAAGGGCCCTTTCAGCAGTTCTGCTGATGTGTACCTGAACAGCCCGAGTGTAGCCAGTGATACACAAATTGAGGATGCCACTTTGGAAATGGAAGAGGATGAGGGGGAGATTTGTGGAGGTGACGAGGGCGCTAATGAGGATGTTGATGATTATGATGCAGACAGATACCAAATTGCCTTTTGCAATTTCTATTTATATTCTAGATTATATAACGGCTGAATAGTTTTCTATTTTACTCCTAGGGGAGAGGGGATCTGATGCAGACAGATACCAAACCGCCTTTGTCCATTTCTTTGTATATTCGACTTTTTAGTTCTACAGTCTATGCAGGCTGCTTTATTTTCTATTTTACTACAAGTGGATGGGGGGGGGGGGTCTGATGCAGACAGATACCAAACTGCTTTTGTCCATTTCTTTGTATATTCGAATTTCTAGTTCCAGTCTGTGCAGGCTGCTTTTTTAATATTCAACTACAAGTGGAGGGTGGGGGGGGGGCATAGATAGCCACCAAACTACCGTGGTCCATTTAATTTTACTTTCTAGTTCCACAGTCTGTGCAGGCTGCTTTTTTTTATATTCAACTACAAGTGGAGGGCGGGGGGGGGGGGGGGGGCATAGATAGCCACTGACCCTAGTGTCTAGGAAAGTAGCGGAGCAAGGTTTTGCAGCAGATGTTGCCACGGAGATCCTATGGAGCTGGGAAGCTCCTAGAATCAGGAAGGTAGAGGAGCGAATTTCTTCAGCAGCTGTTGTCACGAAGATCCTGTGGAGCTGGGAGGCCCCCAGAGTTAGGAAAGTAGTGGAGCGAGGTTCTGCAGCAGCTGTTACCACAAAGATCCTGTGGAGCTAGGAGGCCCCTAGAGTCAGGAAAGTAGCGGAGTGAGGTTCTTCAGCAGCTGTTGCCATGAAGATACTGTGGAGCTGGGAAGCCCCTAGAGTCAGGAAGCTAGTGGAGTGAGGTTCTGCAGCAGCTGTTAACAAGAAGCACAGGAAGGAAAGTATAGTCCATGCCTAATAGACCTGGAGACTGCTCAGGTGAGAATCACTACAGGAAGCTGAAAAAGGTAGGAGCCAGAACTCGGACGTCTATCCTGGAGGAGAGACTTGAAGATCTGACACCATACTATAGCAGGAGGTGCCTTTTATAGTGAGAGCTAGCAGCTGATTGGCTGCAATGAATGAATGGAAGAAATACTGAGTCTGCGCATGTGCAGAACTTGGCAAGATGGCTCCTGGACTGGAGAGCTGCAGCGTCTGTCCGAAGCGGCATGGAGGTAGAGATGACAAGGTAAGTGAAGTTGTTGCGTTCATCTGGATCAACGGGTCTGAGTGGTGACACTATTCAGGGAAATTCACCTGTCCATTCTGTTTCGGCTACCACTGCTCCTCCAGGGGCTCCTTCTGTTTCCATTACTACCACCGGCTCTAAGAGTTTACGTATTCCCATTCCAGAAAAGTATGACAGTGATCCAAAGAGGTGTCGCTGGTTCCTCAAACAGTGTTCCATTCAATTTGAATTGTATCCCAAGACCTTCCCTTCTGAAAGAGCCAAAGTCCCCTACATAATCTCACTCCTCTCCGGTCAAGCAATGGCTGTTCCCTGAAGAATTCAGTATTTCTTATGCCTGTAACCTTGTCTCGATTATTGTAACCTCCTCCTCACTGGCCTCCCCCACTCCCGTCTCTCCCCCCTCTGCTCTATACTCAATGCGGCCGCAAGACTCATCTTCCTCTCACGCCGCTCCTCCTCTGCCTCCCCTCTCTGCCTTGCCTTACACTGGCTCCCCTTCCCCTACGGAATCCTTTTCAAACTCCTCACCACCACTTACAAGGCTCTCTCCAACTCTACTGCCCCTTATATCTCTAACCTACTCTCCATTCACACTCCTGCCCGCTCCCTGCGCTCGGCCAACGACCGCCGCCTCTCCTCCACTCTTATCACCTCTTCCCACTCCAGAATCCAAGACTTTTCCCGTGCAGCCCCCCTTCTCTGGAACGACCTCCCTTGTTCCATCCGTCTCTCTCCTACTCTGTGCTCCTTCAAACGTGCACTCAAAACTCACCTCTTCCTCAAAGCCTACCAACCATCTACTTAACCCCCATCTCCTCCCTTTTGCTCGTCCTCCCTTCTCTCCTCTTGCCTCAACTGGCTCCTCTTGTGCCTGGTCTGTTTACCCTCCCTTAGGATGTAAGCTCGTATGAGCAGGGCCCCCTCCCCTTCTGTCTCCATACCTGTTCTTCTGCTCCGTCTTTACTGCATATGACTGGCCGGAGTTTCTGAAGTGTTGGTACTTTTTGTTCATTGTTCTGTATGGTTTCACCCTGTATAGTCTATTGTTAGTACTGTGTGCGGCGCTGCGGATACCTTGTGGCGCCTAACAAATAAATGATAATAATAATAATAATAATAATAATAATATTAATAATACTCCTGACGGCCCCTAGACTTACGCGCCTTCATGGACTCCGGATCCCCCGGGAACTTCATCTCTTCCACTTTGGCAGCTAAGCTCCAACTTCCAAATTCTCCTTAGCTGTAACCACTGGTCCTAACCACAGTAGATAGGAATCGCATCTTTAATGGTTCCATTTCTTGGGTAACTGGTCCAGTTCCGTTGCAGGTAGAAGCCTTCCACTCCGAGCAGATTAAGTTTTTGGTCTTCCCACAATCTGTTAACCTCATCATCCTAGGGCTTCCTTGGTTGAGATCACATTCACCTCAATTTGACTGGCATTGTGCGCAACTCATCTCTTGGGGGCCTACCTGTAAGGAGCATTGTCTCTCCCTTGTCTTAGAATTTCTCCTGTTCAGGGCCTGCCTAAACCTTACCAAGCCTTCAATGAAGCTGCTTCTGAAGAATTACCCTCACATCGGCCTTGGGATTGTCCCTTCAATCTAGTTCCTGGAAAAGACATCCCCAGGGGTAAGGTTTATCTCTTATCCTTACTCGAGATGTAGGCTATGTCCGAATATGTCACAGAGATTCTTTGTCGGGGATTTATTCGAAAATCCTACTCTCTTGGCGGTGCAGGATTCTTTTTTGTTAAAAAGAAAGACAGCTCGCTGAGACTTTGTATTGATTATCGCCAGCTTAATGCAATCACTATTAAGAATGGATACCCTCTTTCTCTCATCTTAGAGCTGTTTGGTCACATCCGCGGGACACAGATTTTTTGGATCTTAAAGTGGCATATAATCTGATTCGCATTCATCATGGGGATGAGTGTAAGACAACTTTCAACACTCGGGATGGGCACTACGAATACCTGGTCATGCCCTTCAGGCTGTGCAATTCCCCAACAGTCTTCCAGGAGCTTGTCAATGAAATCTTTTGAGGCTTGCTTTATCGTTCTGTAGAGAAATACCTCGACAATATCCTTATTTTTTTTATCAGGATATCCTGTCTCACCAGAAGCATGTTAGAGAGGTTCTCTCTCGTTTACGTCAGAATTGTCTCTTATGTACCTTGAAAAATGTGTTTTTTCAAGGTTTTCTCAAGGCCCTGCATCCCGCTCTGAAAAGCTTAGAGGCCCTCTTCTGAGCATACCTGGTCCGGTTCCTGCATCCAAATCTCATGAGCGGCTCAGATTACTCTATTCTGCTCTTTTGGGGAGTGCTGCAGAAGCCTGGGGGGGGGGGGGGGGCTTGAAGAAGCATCAGTGCCAGGCCCTCCTCACTTCCAGGCCCCATAGTGGCCACACCCCCTGTAATACACTAGCCAATAGACTGAAGGGCCTGACTCCTGACATACATTAACTACCAGACAGGAGGTCTGCTTTAAATACTAGCCACTAGGTTGAGGTCTGCTTTGTATAGGATTAACCACAATGGTTTCTGCCTTATATACAAGATACCAGTAAGGACTGTATTTTAATCACAGGAATTAGAATAGCCTATTTAGCACATACTTGCCAATTTAAGGCATTTGGCGTCCAGGAGCTTCCGGGGAAGGCGGGCGTGCGGGGGGTGGGGCTCATAAAATCGTGTCATTTTGGCCCCACATGCTGCGATTCTCAGGGAATCGCAAAATTTTGGATCTAATTCTGCCCTAGTGAAGTGGGCAGATGCAGGAGACTGCCATACTCTCCTGGGAGTCCAGGAGAACCATCTGGAATCTTTTTAGCGGGATGAAAGGGTGGCTTCTGAAGGCTGTCCTGAATGTATGGAATTAGATCACTTTCTCTAGTCAGTTTTTAAATACCCCTATTCCCAGAACCTATATATGGACAATAGTTCCCATCACTGCATATACTCATTAATCACAAAGGAAAACACAAGTCGCTAATATGTAGCCGAAATCGCTGCCAAACAACCTAACAGTAACGAGTACATTAGCTGGTCTATGTTTACTCCCCAACAGACCCCAAATTGCTAGCAGGTCACCTGTTGCCCTGGAGTTAGACTGTGTTGTCAATCCCCATACACACCTGAAGGTGGAGCCACTGCCGTGTCACGTGTGTTGTCCCGGTATTATATGTAGGGGGCGCAGCGAGCGCTCACCTGCTGATAGTATGGATTACCCAGGGGGACTGGAGGATCAGGAGCTGCGGGAGGCGCAGAGGGAATATCTGGACTTCTTGGATGATGATGTATGAATCCAGTTTTCTTTTTCCCTTTACTGTGGCTGCACAAAACGTTCTGTGATTGTCTCCTATTTACTATTCAGACACATCACCCCTGACCGCTATGTAAAATGCAGAACGGAACCGTCCCGGAACGTACTTTGTTACATCCAGCGCCTGTTTGTGCTCTCACCCGTCCACTTACTGTGTGTTCGGACAATATGTGAGTGCGGAGTTCTGAAACCGGCAGAATAATGGTTATCATACGATGTATAAATGAAACAGGATAACTGGTCACACACAGTATCTGGTTTAGAAAGATCTTATTTCTGGCATTGACCATCACGATTGACTCCTATGTCACTTGCTCTGTGTGATGAATACACATTTCAGGGTTGTTCTAATGCTCAGTTTATTAACTTCTATGCTTCACGATGACTGTTATGTCTGCTCTACAGGACTTTGCTTTTAAAGGTAGCTGTCTCGGGCAGAATGATTATTTGGTTGAGAATGGAAGCTGGAAGGGAATTCATTTAAAAGAACTTGATGCTGATGTCTAAATTAGTATTCTCTCATTGATGGATAGAATAAGTTCTAAATGACTATATATATTTTTTTTAAAGTGCATAACTCCTATAGAAATATTTGAGAAGTGTGCGATTTCAGTTACCACCTCAGTCAGCAGAATGGTTAGGCCAGTGATGGACAACTTGATACACTCTAACCTTCACAAAGGCCACATGTTAATTTAATCTAATCTCTGTAATAAATTAAAACTATACGTTTAGGAGACACCTAATTGTAATAACATATCAGTAAGCATTTTAAAGTGACACTAGCTATAATAAACAAATCTGGTAAAGCATGAAGGGGCTGGGAGCAGCGTTTGGCCCTAGGGTTGCTTGTTGCCCATCACTGGGTTAGGTACAACCTGCTGCTGTATGAGATAAAATGTATTAGATTGGTGCATATAAAATGCTGACTAACTGCATTCAGAGTGACTTATTGTGATCATTGTTAGTTTCCATGGTGATAATGCATGTCTAACATACTATTTATGTATCTTTTAGCAAGATCAAGGTGTCTATCATGGGAAAGTGAGGGATATGATTGCGTCAAGTGAGCATCGACTAACTATCAATTTGAATGACCTCAGACGCAAAAATGAGCGCAGAGCAAATGTGTGAGTTATTGTTACTTTATTTGTCAGCTTACTTGTGTATACAAACCTATACAGTTTCTGGAATTTGTTTTTGTATGGTAGACTCCTAACTAATTAAAAAAGTAGCTAAACACCTTTCAACAACCACATATTTCAATGCATTGCAGAAAGTCAAAACTGTGTATGGACTCTAACCTCTTAAAGGAGAGGACCTGTCTGACAGGTGTTTACTTTTTTTTCCCACAGGATGAAAATTGTTTAGTTTCACAACTTTGAAGTTATTAGTCTTTTTGAAAGTATTTTCTACTTTTAAGTAAAGCCATGAAAACTGACTTTCTATTTCCTTGATAATTTAGAAAAGTTTTTGGAGGTTACATTGCTGAGCCCCTTGTTATGGGCTACAATTGGAACCAGAACACAGGTGTTTTGACAGTTTTCATCTTCTTACCCAGCTGGGTTGAACACTGTATTGTAGATTGGACGGTTTCAAACTTTTAAGGCAGAACACCCATGTAATGGCTGCGAATAAATTTGTTGACCAATCGATCAGTTCTTCTGTCTGTTTCCTTTTAATTACTGTTGTCTGTAAATTGAGCATGTTGCTAAAGCCTAAAAAGTAGCTTGGTGAACATTAACATTCAAATATTGGTGACACACAATTTGGGCATATTCTATTACAGATGAGGAATTGACACGTTCCTTTTGGGTTGTTATACATAGTCTATCTCAGCATATTGCCATTTTTTTCTACCACATCTAATGAGTAAAAAGTTAGTGGTTAAGGTAACAGTTAATACATTCCACTTTCATAGAAAGCATGTTAACAACCACTGCTATAGATGTTTACTTGCTGGCTATAAAAATTACAGATCTATCAAAACACCTGTTTAATTGATATCACATGTATACAAAAAGTTGAGAAACATGCATTTCAAAATATTTGTTCTGTTACTATTGTAAACTGTATGATCAAGAAGTATTGTGAACAATCCAGTTACAGAAGAGCACTGTAATTAATTGGGCTATTTCATTTCAGATTGCTAAATAACGCATTTGGGGATGTTGTTGCGTTTCAAAGAGCCTTAAAGGACTTGGTAGCTTCAATTGATGCTACATATGCCAAGCAGTTTGAAGAGTTCAGTGTTGGATTTGAAGGCAGTTTTGGAGCAAAGCATGTGTCACCTCGTACTTTGACAGCAGGTTTCTTGGGAAATTTGGTCTGCGTTGAAGGAATTGTAACAAAATGTAAATGGTCGTCTTTTATTCTCTGTATATTAATTACTTAAAATATCCTGAAATAAATACTTACAACTGCATTGTCACTTAGGATACATTTTCCTAATATGTCCAGCCCCCTAGACAGAGCTTGCTACAAGCTTCTGCATTTCCTAGGGCACTGACTGTTCTGTAGAACATAACTTGCAAATTTCAACAACTTTAAATGTATTCGGAGGGGACGGGTGAGTGGAAGGACCAGTCCCAACCAGCAATCCCTTGGTTTTTGGCCAAGGCTGTCTGAAATTCTGAGGCTTACCATGGCTCAGTCTTGGCATGTGACATGGATGCATAGAAAGTAGTGTGTACTAATCCAGTCATAGCCATTTAGTGCAGTAGGTTATCTTTAGCTGTTCTGTGGATTTTTTTTTTTTTGTTTTTTTTGTAAAGAGTTGCTTGTAGTGCGAATCTAGCTGTTGGGATGTGAAGTGTTACATGTGAGCTCTTAAAAAAGAGGGGGGATGGCAGATGTTGCAGTTTGCTTTGATTGTGATTATAATATAGAACCAAGAAAGTTGTGTTGCAAAAAGGATGAACGGTCTGGTGTGTGAGATATAGGGAATAAGTGATGTTAGGAAATACATGGTGTGTATGGCAAAAAGATGCGACTGTGAAGATGTGGGCAGAGGAGTAAGTATTTTGAGGTTGGGATATGGGGTTAAACTGGTATGTATTCAACCCAAAGGGGCCACTTAAGATATCTTTTAAGTGCACTTGGTGGAGGGAGAGAGGTTAGTACACTAATGTTTATTATAGACTTGAATACTTTATTTGCTGTTTTTTTTTTTTCTAGGTTCCTTAGTGAGACCGAAGGTCATGCGAAGTGTTCATTATTGTCCAGCTACAAAGAAAACTCTAGAAAGGAGATATACTGACCTTACAACACTGGAGGCATTTCCATCTAGTGCCATCTACCCCACTCAAGTAAGTGATTTTATATCTGGAATGGTTTAAAGGAGACCTGTAAAACATGCGGCCCGCCAAAGGATTTCAACCAGCCCACGAAAATGTAGAGGATGTAAAAGTAAAGATGTAATCAGTGCTTTGTTCGTGCATAACTTGTTTCTAACGTTACCTGGTGCTGCCCCACTTAGTTTGCCTTTCATTAGTCACTATTTTGTCTGTCATGTAACTTGGTGGGTGGGTTGCCACTGCACACTCTCCTGTTTGTCACATGAAACGTGGCAGCCAACCATCAGTCTCTCTAGTCTGAGAGGAGCGGGAGACGTATCTTTTTGCTGTATATTTGGTCGTTACTAGCGATGATCAGGGACAAAGTGAGTGCAGCCACGCGCCAACACAGCTGATGTCTGCTATGCAATGGGTGGCTACAATGCCAGGGCATCTTCCCTTCCCTCGTTGTGCAGCTGCCCGTCAAGTTACATGAGTGTCTGGCGCTCTTCATAGTCACACAGTTCAGTATTTCTTTGTATGCGTGCAGTTGCTGTGGAGATTTTTTGGTTCTAATAGTTTTTGGGGTGACTTTGTAAAATGGGTTTTAAGAAGATCAAATCAGAACATAGGGCTAGATCTACTAAAGGACGGTTTGGTCAAACTGCCAGTTTTTGGCTATTTTTTACACTAAGCCCAAACAGCCGTTAAAACTGTCAGCATTCACATTTTTTTTTTAAAACCACCCCTTTACAAATTGCCATCCCAATTTTAACAGTGATGAACATACAAACCACCAGATTTATTAAGCTCGGGTTTTCAAAACCGCTGTAAAACAGCCATCCAAACGGCCTAAATGAGAGGTGATTGTGAGTGGCGAGATTGCTCAAACTGCTGCTGTCTGAGCTGTTTTGTCATTCAGAACATAAAAGAAAGCACCATTGACATTTAAATTGTTTGGGCAATCATTATTTATTGCTTAAGGGGCAAAAATAATTTAATAACTTGAGGAATTTTATATATATATATATATTATATATATTTTTTTTTAAGGAGACACTGCTATAGCATTTTAATATTGGGGAAATGTGAATATATAATTGATTGTTAATCGTGGATATAATTATTTCTGTTGCACAATTTGGCATTACATAGTGCCCGAATAATATAATAATTAAATAATTTTGTCCCCTCACTGTAATGAACAGTTTTTCCCCCATAATATTAAATTAATTTTGCCCCTTAATCAATAACTGATTGTCCAAATAATTTAAGTGTAAGTTGTGCTTTCTCTTATGTTCTGAATGGCTTGATAGCTCAAACATGCTGTTTAAACTATTTTGCCATTCAGAAGCAGGTATTAAAACTGTCCTGTCTGTTGGATGGCGGTTTTGATGGCGGTTTTAACCAAACTGCCAGCGGTTTAGCTTTTTCAATCAGCCATACATCGCCATCGATTTTAAATCGCTGCCTCAAATCGCCCTATAGTAAATAAGGCGGTTTGGACCACTACACTGCCGGTGATGTGTGACCGTTTCAAACCGCCACAAAACTCGATTCTTAGTGAATCTACCATAGTGTTTAATCTGGAGTGGACAAATAGATACTTGTTTACTCACACTAGAGATAAAACATTGTGACTTGTTTGCCAAGAACTAATAGCTGTTCCTGAGGAATACTATCTTCGTTGCCATTTCGAATCAGAGCGTCCTGACTTAACCAAATTGGGCACCAATGAAAAACAAATTAGTGTCCAAATTGTTGAAAAATCTCAGTGGGGAACAACGGTTTTTCGAGAAAGTAAACTCAGAAAATTAGGCGGCTACTATGGTTTTCAGATTTTTGAAGAAATTGCTGGTGCTTGGAAGAATTTTACTGATGGTGACTGCATAAAGTGTTTGCCCATTGCAGTTTCTGAATTATGTCCCAATAAAAGTGTTTTTAAGAATAAAAGTTTAGAAGATATATTGAAAACATCGATTTCAAACATGATTCCAGAGTATGATAAACGGATTGCTGATAAGTGTAATACAGTTTACATTTAGTTAACGGGGTGTAAGAAAACCACTAAAAACCTATCTGCAGCCCATAGAAGTTTGACCTAGTTTGACCTATTTTAATTTTGGCCCCTACCTACTGCCAAGTTGTGCAGGTCTGGTTATAGCATATTGAGGCATCAATGGTTTTAGTCTGTATCTTACAGACTTTTATTCTAATCTTGTCCACCCATTCCAGTGACCTTCCATATTCTTTTCTGAATGGATTAGGATGAAGAAAACAATCCTCTTGAAACAGAATATGGGCTGAGCACGTACAAAGATCATCAGACTCTGACTATACAAGAAATGCCAGAAAAAGCCCCTGCTGGACAGCTCCCTCGTTCTGTTGATATAATTGCTGATGATGACTTGGTGGACAAATGTAAACCTGGAGACAGGGTCCAGATAGTGGGCATATACCGCTGTCTTCCATCCAAGCAGGGAGGTTTCACATCTGGTACATTCAAGTATGAAAAGCTTAAGTACATTATAATTTGTCACCTGTGTTGGAACTGAATTATTTAATTTTTGTAGAAAGAACAAGTACCTAGATTTGCATTGATTCGGTGCTTTCAGCATCATGGCTGGTTGTCAAGCTGACTTTATCCTAACATGATGTATTCACCACTAGTTTTGCATTTGGAGCTTCAGACCAAAAAGTAACAGAGTGTAACTATAGCCATATTAGTCTGTGACTGCTCCAGAAACACAGAAGGACCCTGCCCCAAAGGAGAAAAGGCACCTTAAAGTACAAACTTAATATGGATTTATAACTTATTGAGATGTTATGTGTAAATTAATAAGAATAAAATCTTTCAGCTAGAGGTCACTTTGCAATCAGACGCAGCTAGCTAGCGCTGCCAATCATTTATTTACCGCCATCCATTCCGTAGATCGCTGTACAGAGACTATTTGGTCATTCACATCAGTGCCATTTGAGCTTTGTCTAAATTCCCTCAAACATAAACTAGGGTTAATTTTGTCAGCCAATTAACTTACTGGTATACATTTTTGGGAGATTATTCCGCGCCAACAATATTTGTTCCTAAAGTAATCTTAGCGCTGAATACTCTCCAAAAATGTTATAATTGTTTGATTTCTAGATCTGTGTGATCTATTTATATATTCGGAACACTGATAGCAGTTTACATTTTTATTCAATTTACGGATATGTTTTTGGAGTGTGGGTGGAAACCTGAGCACCTGGAAGAAACTAATGCAAATACGGGGAGAACATACAAACTCCACACATGGTTGGGAATTGAAATCATGATCCCAGCACTGTGAGACTGGAATGCTAACCACTGAGCCACCAATGATCACTGTTATCACTGCAACTTATTACACAAACCAGCTCTACCTGAACCACAATTATGTGAACATGCCTTTATTGTACTCGGCCTACACTTGACCGACACTTCTCCTGTTATGAGAAATCAGAAGTGTAAAATGTGCCAGAATATCAACATGCATCCTTTTATTTTTTTATTTTATGTAAATAAAACTGATAAACAACCACCTCTACATGAGCCCCTAGATGGGAGAATAATCCTTAGGTGAGAGCATTTCAGCTCTGAAGAGCAGAATAGGGCAGCTGTCAATTAATCTCTCCCCAAGTATGCCTTTTGTTTATCTTTTATAAACCTTAACATATGTAGGTCTTCATTGACCTTTTCAATATATATTATGAGGAGCACAGCCTGGCTCAGTCATTTGGTTTTATTCTGTACAGTAGCGGAGAGGACATACATTCTGGCATAGTACTTTTCTAGAGGATGTAGAATACATCTTAGAATGCATTTTTCTTGTGACCTATTATGTGTGCAGCTGTACATTCCAGCCCTGATACAAAACACTACGTGTGTGCACAATTGTGGACTTTAGAGGGCATTAATGACATTCAGGTGAATGTTTAACTGCACAGACATATTGTATGGAATTAATTTCATCAATATCCGTGTTCATATTGGTCACTCCAGTTAAATGCATAGACTGATTATTAATTTGCCAATTTAGGACCATTTTATTGGCTAATAACATCAAACCGATGAGCAAAGAAATTGCCCCAACGTTTTCAGGTGATGATGTAGCAAAGATCAAGAAATTCTGCAAAGCTCATTCCAAGGTAAGATCAAAATGAACTCTTAAAATTTGCAATGAACGTTAGCTTTGTTTTAAATTCTTATTTACACTGTTTAAATTGTTATTTATTACAGGATATTTTTGACCAGTTGAGCAAATCATTGGCGCCCAGCATTCATGGTCATGAGTATATTAAGAAGGCCATTTTGTGCATGCTCCTTGGGGGTAACGAGAAAGTCTTGGACAATGGGACGCGCATAAGAGGAGATATTAACCTTCTCCTAATAGGTAAAGACTATTTCACATTGCCACAGGTAGTCCCGGGAAGTTTGTGTCGAATATACATATATTTTTATTTTAAATTTGTAGGAGATCCATCTGTTGCCAAGTCTCAGCTGCTGCGATATGTGTTGCACACAGCTCCAAGAGCCATTCCCACCACTGGTAGGGGATCCTCAGGAGTTGGGTTAACGGCAGCAGTGACAACTGATCAGGAAACGGGCAAGTACATTTACTTATCTGTACAAGTGACCTTGAATTCTACCGAATTGGGTAGAATTGGGAAACAGGAATGTCCAATAGATGAAAAAGATTGGTGAAAATGAAGAACAGAATACTGCTCTAGGACACTGAAGAATTGCTTAGCAATGCTGCAGGTATCTTGCAATAAATCCGGTCCTTTGGCTTTCTAGGAGAGAGACGTCTGGAGGCCGGTGCCATGGTACTGGCTGATAGAGGGGTTGTCTGTATTGATGAGTTTGACAAAATGTCTGACATGGACAGGACTGCTATCCATGAAGTGATGGAGCAAGGTCGTGTGACTATAGCAAAAGCAGGAATTCAAGCAAGACTAAATGCTCGATGCAGTGTTCTTGCTGCAGCCAATCCTGTGTATGGGAGGGTATGTATCATGGCAAAGGGCAACTGTGCTTAATGGGTTGTATTAGTGGGACGGTTTTGTACCTGACTTTTGTGGGAGTGTCATATGCATTTTGGAGATTATTTAACATCACCAAGTACACTGCTGCAGGCTACGCTACAGCTCCAGTTTTGTATCAATAGCATCACTTTCAGTGTTTCATGTATTTGCATTTGTATGGAGCTTAATTTCTTGAACATTTGTCAGATCTACATACCATTGGTATTATGTATATCATACAAACATAGGGCCTGATTCATTAAGGATCTTAACTTGAGAAACTTCTTATTTCAGTCTCCTGGACAAAACCATGTTACAATGCAAGGGGTGCAAATTAGTATTCTGTTTTGCACATAAGCTATCAAGTATTTGTGTGCTACATGAAAAACAAGGCAGTATTTAACTTATGTGCAAAACAGAATACTAGTTTGCACCCCTTGCATTGTAACATGGTTTTGTCCAGGAGACTGAAATAAGAAGTTTCTCAAGTTAAGATCCTTAATGAATCAGGCCCATTGTCACTAAAGCTGCTGCTTAGAAAGTGTGGGTTCCTAATAACCAGAAATATAAACCACTCAGAGCATCACTTCCGTTTAAGGTTAAATATAAGATGTACAGTCTGAGTGCCTATATGATGACTAAGTTACCCCTTTGTATCCAACACTAAGTGGAACGTGTACTGTTATTTCAAGACCTTCTCCTGTTGGTTCCTTTTTTTTGTAAGTTATCATTAACTTCTCCTGGTGGAGTTTTGGGCAGAATATAAACTAAAAATGTGTAGGTTTTTACTAGTAAAGGGATTGTACAATTTGCTGTTTGAAGTATAACCTTAGTGTATGCAGCAACATGGAGGATGGGATCTGGTAGGTTGTAGGTTGCTTGGAGCAAATCATAGTCTGTCTCTATGGCACTGAACGGACTCCCTCTTTCAAACTTCTCCCATATAATGGCTGTGAAAAAAAAAATTGCAATCTACATTTAAAGCAAAGGGGTGCACAGTTTTATCTTAGTTTGGTGTCTAAAGACTTTCATGTTGTGACACAAGTCAACAGGCATAAAAATGTGGAGGCCTTGTCCCATTAATATCTGGCTAATTCATTTTACCAAAGCAGGAGGTCTCCCTCTTGGTGACTGTGAGATCTCCGTGTAGAAGAGTTTGACTTTATATTTATTTCTTATCAACAGTATGATCAATTTAGGACACCCATGGAAAATATTGGCTTACAAGACTCTCTGCTGTCGAGATTTGATTTGCTTTTTATTGTTCTGGACCAAATGGATGCAGACAATGATCATGAAATAGCAGACCATGTACTGCGAATGCACAGATATAGGACTCCTGGGGAGCAGGATGGATATGGTATGCGACCTGTGTTCTTCCTTTATCTTTTTTTACGAGACTTCATTAAAGATTGGAAGCTGCAACTGTGCAACCACTTAGAGCAGTGTTGGCTAACCTGTGACACTCCAGGTGTTGTGAAACTACAAGTCCCAGCATGATTTGCCAATATAAAGCAGCTTATTGCTGGAAGGGTATGCTGGGACTTGTAGTTTCACAACACCTGGAGTGTCACAGGTTAGCCAACACTGCCTTAGAATAACAAATAGGTGATGGCTAAGCCTGGCCGAACTGAAGCCTCCCAAGTGGCTGAAATGTCAAATTACAGGATCATTGTACGATTTGTCTGCACAAGTCGCCATACTGGATGAGATCCACCTGTTTAGCCCTTAAGCAGCGCGCTGCTGCTTATGTTCAGGTGTCACTTGGACCTTTAAATCATCTGAAGATGGTCAGGCGGAGGCTAGTTGCAGTCTTTCAAACGTCTCTACTGAACCAACCTACTAACATGGTCAATAATAATTCAATCTTATATGGATTATCATTTTGAGACGAGCAATGTAATAACTGGCCAGTTACCAGATGAAACTGCTGACGTGTGGTCAGTTCAAGACTCTAGAAATCTATTAGTACTAATATTACTTTTATACACAATACTTTGAGCCAGAACAATTTATATACCTCTGTAAATCAGCAATCCCATGAAAAAAATAAGGTGTTTTTGTTTTTTGTTTGTTTTTTCTTTAGCATAAATCCCTCTGGCAGGAGAAGAATAATGTTGGTATTCACCATTTTCCCTTTTTTTTTTTTTCTTCAGGCTGCTAATTTATGGTTCTTTACTACAATGGCAACCACAGTCACATAGCACATGGTGTAGTGAGCAGGTTGGTTTTAGAATGCCCATCTAGCTCTGTCTGTAGTCTTCCTAGTCCCCCCTCTACCATCGCATGACATGCTGTGAGACTGTAACAGGCTGGCTGTGTCTTTCAGATCTTAACTTGCTATTTAAAGAAGGAAAAATAAATACATTTGCAATTGCAGTTTCACTTTATTTTAAAATGTTTGATATTTAGCATGACAAATACTAATAAATATTCATAAGACTTAATTATTGTAATAACACGATGGTAACATTGATTAAATTAGAATTTTGTTGTATTTACAGCAATGCCACTTGGGTGCAGTGTTGATATTTTCGCAACTGATGATCCAAATGCCTCTGATGTCACTGATCAAGAGCTTCAGATTTATGAGAAACATGATAACCTGCTCCATGGTCCACGCAAAAAGTTTGTTATTTTGATTACTGTGACTTAGGGCTTTCATTGGTCTGTTTTACTCCTGTTACGGTACATTGTCTTATAGGACAATGGTTACTTTGGTTCTATCCATTGGTTTTGCATTAATTGCCATTCTTCAGTCTTATAAAGAGTTTTGCCATTAAAATTGTATGTTTTTTCCCTTACCTGAAGCAAAGCAAAGATTGTAAGCATGCAGTTTATACGGAAATATATCCATGTCGCTAAACTGATGAAGCCTGTTCTGACTCATGATGCAGCAGATTACATATGTCAGGAATACTCCAAGATCCGGAGCCATGATGAAGTGAATAATGACCGTGCTAGGGTATGTACGTTTTATAGTAACCCATTGTGTATATAGATATTAGTACTTTACATTTCATCTACCATATCAATATGTTCCTGGACTACAGTTTAGAAAGGGATGGGTGAAGGATTTTTTTTTCTTGTGACAATGCTTTGCTTTTATTACGGCATTGTTGATCTAGTTGCATAAATATTTTGATCATATGTAGTAATCACTGGTGCAGTCTTAAAGTTTACAGTAAACCAATGTCTGGTCGTGTTGATGCATGTGTGCCCTGTTGAGTGGAGTGAGCATGCTCTTTTAACCCCTCTTGTATAAATACCTTATCTACCTGATAGGAGAAGAATGGTTAATAAATGCCTGTAACTGTGCTGATTGTGTTTAAAAGCCCCATGTTTTCTTCATGTTACTTCCTGTTGCCAGGAGCAACCTTAGATCAGGATGTAGAAATTGTTCAGCTAATCTCCTGCATGATGTTTGGTCGATGGACAGATTATAATCTGCCAAATGTCCTGCAGGAGAGTGGTGGAACACAATTTGAAATGTTCAATTTCCCAGTTTAGTGGCAACCAATAGCCTCTTAGAGGGAAGAGGCAGCTGTAATTAGCAAGCAGGTAAGTTATAAATATTTGACTGCCCTGTTAGTAAGTTGTCAAGGAATAAATATAAGTGGAGTTAGCTCCTCTTTGCAATTCATCATACAGTGGACACCAAGGAACCTTCATAATGAGTTTGTTAAAAGGACTATTAATGATGGTGCTAACCGATTGTCAACAGTCAGAGCAGAAATGGCATAGATCTATCATACAACAATGGATTTTATTTTATTACAATTTCAGGTTTGAACAGTAAAACCACAATGGGAAAAGGAGCTCAAAGATTTAAATATAAATTAATTTATCCCATGAGTGTACAAAAGAGGCCTCACGCTTGCAAAACAGCTGTAGAATTCCCAGTGTTTGACACTCTAGGAAGAAGAGGCATAAAGTGAAGAAAGACATAATATAATGTTTTGCCAAAAAGCAGATGAATCTCTAATAGACTGCACAGTGGTTAGCGTTACGGTCACACAGCATTGGGGGCATGGGTTCAAATAGATTATAGGCCATGGGGCTGATGTGAATATTTCAATATTTTCTGCAAAGCTTTGCATAATATTGTGGTCTTATAGAAACGGTGTTACATTAGTCAGCTTGTATCTATAGTTTGCAGACTAAATCTAAAAATGACTCCTAAGATTCTACCCGTTTTTATTGGTAATTTTCTTTTCTATTCCTATCACTGTTAGTACCTTAGATTTCATTAGTGGTAAGTGAATACATGTTTGAAAATAACAAACATCTTCATATATTTTGAAAACAGGGGAATAACATTGATCCTGGGATTTCAAGGATGTTTTAAGTACATACCAAATGGTTTCTGAGTGAAGGTGCTTTTTGAAAACGATTGGAATAATTTTTTTTTATTTTTTTTTAACAAAGTAGGTGAAAAAGTAACTTTTTGATAGATTAATTGTGTTGTACAATAAGTCTAATATCATTTCTACCTAATGAACACCTTGAAAATATTTGGCTTCTGTTTTTAACCTTTTGTGAATTTTTTGTCCTCATAAATGAATATTTACTTATACAAGAATTAATGTATGGCAAGGACCCACTACAATAAGGATCTGTGGTATTAGGTTCTGTTGTACAGCTCGTAAGTGATACTTGCTCTTTTTCTGCTGTTTCTACGAGTCCCTATACAATGTGATTGTGTTCAATACCAAGTGATTCCAACAGCGCCCAGTTGTAGGGTGACATCTATTAGATTGCTCCCCCGGAATATCTTACCATAATGTCTGGGTGTAGTTCAGTGGGTTCAGAGTGAGGTCTGGGCCAGGTTTCTCTGTACTGTCCTCATTACTACCCAAGAGATTTAGTGTGAAGTGGCTTTATATAGGGATAGCTTAGGTCATTTCTTGTTGAAGCTATTTGCACCCTGTGTTTGGGATTAAACAATCCTGTATGTGGGTTGTCCAGACTTTGTTGCCTTGTTTTACTTGAGCTTGTAACTTCCTATACAATTGTGTATTAATCTTCACATAGACTATGCCGGTCACTGCTAGAGCACTTGAAACCATGATCAGATTGGCTACTGCTCATGCTAAAGTACGAATGAGCAAAACCATTGACCACCAGGATGCGGAAATGGCGCTTGAACTTGTTCAGTTTGCTTATTTTAAAAAGGTATGTAGACCTATAAACTGTATATAAACAAAGCTGACTTATCTTGCACCCCCACATTAGGTACTCATTCAGAACATTTCAAGATCACTTTAGCTATTCGGATCTTTTGGTTACCTGTACTTTGGAAGCAATTGCATACAGGGTTATAATTTAATTGTGCAATCGACCTTTGTTATACAACATTTTGTATCTTTTTTTTTTTTTTTTTTTCTATTTTTTTAATTGCTGTAGAAATGTAAAATGAAGATTACATTCAAAAGACAAGGTAACAATATTGATTATTTTCATATAATAGTTATTTACAACTCCAAGTTAATAAGTGAGCAGTAAAGATGAGTCCTGTGCATGTGTCCTCTTTCTCCTCTGTATCCTGTACTATTTCATGTTTAGTATTAAAGGATAATCTGCACCTGCATTTTTACATGATGTTCATGAAGTCCTTTTGCAATTGTGTTATGAAGGTTTGACGTTTCTGCTATAATTTCCTTATGTATATTGTAATTAATGTACAGATATTCGGTGATTAAAGAGGGGCTGTTAGCTATTGGCTAAAAGATGTTTGGCATAATATTCTGTGCACTATGAATGGGCTAGAAAAGAATATTGTCCAGCTCCGCTCTAAGCCCCAGAAAGCTTTAAATATCTGTGGTTAAATATTGAATACTAGCTGAGGAAACTGAGGTGATGGTAGGTTCCTCTCTAAAAATCATAGTAAGACATACGGGAGTGTCATGTTTTGCTAATTAATGAATTTGTCCTTAAGGTCTTGCCGAAGGAGAAGAAAAAAATGAACAAAGATTTGGATTTAAGTGAAGAAATGCCAAGTCAGGAGGGTGTAAGGTACCATATGCAAAGCATTGACTACTGTCCTTTACTGAAATGTGATATGCAATATTTGAGTCATGAACAGTAAGGTTTTTTTTTTCTCTTCTCTCTTCAGGAAAAGTTCAAGGCGTGCAGGTAAAATGTCTGACTCTCAAGACTCGACAGACCCTTATGCTTTTAGCCAGGATGATAAAAGTCAGAATGAATGTAAGGGTATTTATATATCACCACTTTTGTATCATGTTTTTTAAGTAACATTGCTTAGAATTTTAAAGCGAAATGGTCATGCAAAACATTGTCTACTCAAGAGAAAACCCTCCAATGTGTACAAACGTCTTTGGGTTTTCCACAACTTACATATTTATGGTCTGCACTGAAACCCATTTACAAATACCAGTAATTAAAATGTTTTTGTTCCACAACCAACAAGAATACAAAATGGCCATCTTCTGCAGGACTGCATGTTGATCTCTAGACTGCAAATTTGTGTAATACAATAGTAAACCAGTTACATAGAGCAACATTTCTTGGGTAACTTGCATCTTTAAAGCTTCGTGTAGCAAATACTCATCTACATCCACTATTTAATAGCAAATGTCAGTTACCTGACTTAAAGGATGATTCAAACTAAACTGCAGACCTGCGAGAGCCTTAAGGAGTTTTGTGGTTGAGGAGAACTCCCTGACACTGTAACCTCTGCTTGTCCTGTCTAGTTTGTCTATTGGAAAGTTTAGATGAAGCTGTGCTGGTGGGGATGAGTTCTTCATTGGGGGCTCCCATAACTCAAATACATTTTAACTGGATCACAAACTAATATTCCTGTCCAACCCTGTACCATAGCAAGAATTTCTAGAGCCGGAGAGGACTACGCTCACAGTGGAAGTACAGAAGTTTATTCACGCATCTAAGCGCACAATGTCGTGTGTAGCAGTGTTAAGGCTTTGTTAAATTATGCTTTTAAATGGCCCAACTGTCTGTATATTTAGAAGAGACAGCATTTGGGTCTACTCTGTAAAGGGTGAATGTGTCCCATTTAGGTGACTAATTACATTTTCTTGAATGTTTGCAAAAAGTGCTAGGCTGGGCATATGGTCATTGCTGGATTCAGGGGTACAGTACTAACTTGTGGCGCAGCCATTGGAATTGCTGTATTCATAGGTCAGCATTGTAAAATTAAAACTTTTAGATAATTGGTCAAATAATAAACAATGGCGCTGTGTCTCTGAATATACCCAATAGAGGAGCTTATGAAGGAGTGTCTAAAGAATCACTTTCTTCCCAAACAATGAGGTTGCAGACAATCTCACTATGAATGGGGGAAATGTAAAATATAACACACAAGCGCCTTCTAGTGCAGTGAATTGTTAAAATTAAGTATTGCGTAAAAACAGTGCGCAAATTATTAATTAAATTAAATAACCGGTTAATTGGGGTAAGGTTTCGATAGTGGTTTCTTTATTTGGGACAAAATATGGAGTGGATTTTATGGTCTGAATAACCATTATATTGCATGAGTCTGTCTGGTTTTTAATTTTAAAATTGTGGGAGCAGTATGTATACATCAGCAAGAAAATAAAGGTGATTTCATCCCTGGATAAATACAAAATGCTCATTCTATTTATACTACTGTTCTTTCATAGCTTCTCAACATGTGAGAACTCCAAGGAAAATGTTGGAAAGTCAGGGAGAGCTCATCGCTAAGAGTTCATTAAGTCAAAACAGGTACATGGAATGAACATGGTGACGATCACCTATTTTGTACTTATGATTGATGCAGAATAAGGTATTGTAATGCTTACATAACCCCATGTGACAGTGTGCTAAGCGTCTGGAAATATATGGTTTATTACATTATTAGCAGAATCCCTCTTTGTAATGTGCTATGTTACTATAGAGCTAAATAGGCCCTTAGTGGGGACCCCTGTATAAATCACACACAGCCTGATTTGTTTGTGTGTTCTCCCATTTATGATTAAGTAATCTTTGTGTTTTCTTTCATAGAACAAAAGAATTTAAAGCTGCTCTCCTAAAAACCTTTAAGGCAATGCGGTCGCAATCAGTCGCTGTCAGTCAATTATTGGAATTGATTAATAAAGGAAATGCTGAACCTTTTGAGTTATCTGAAGTAAAAGAAGCACTGAACAGCATGCAGAATGACAACCAAGTCATGGTTTCTGATGACGTGGTGTTCCTGATTTAAAATGATTCACCCTTTGTAAATGAATTAATATATTTTGGTTTTGTATGTGTATTTATAACTTAAAATAAATGGTGAGCTGATGACCTGTATCCTTTTTCTAAGCGGTATAAAAAGCTCTGCTGATATTTTGTAATTCACTTCCATGATAATAAGCTAGTATAACAGGAACTGTTCATTTGTCTCCAACTCGTTTGCCAGTGGCGCATTCTAAGTGAATGAGCTAAACTGGTTCTATTGGCATTCTGCACACTGGCCAAGTTGAGGGTCGTTCTTTATCAGCACTCACAACTTGCCAAGATCAGAGCAAGTGAGAAATGTGCTTGTTTGCATGGTCCTATGACTAGGATAGCCCTTATATAGGATATAGTTGCAAATTCAGCAACGAACACTTCTGGTAGCTGAGGAAGCTTTGAACTGAAATTGAATCTGTCCAGTCAACTCCCATCATTAAATAGAGACAAACTGCCTAACCCATCCAATCTGTTTAAATAACCATTAAATGCTCTGGAATTTAGCTTCAACCCCACAGCTACTGGTCTTGAAAAACTGTCAGATGCAGCACTGGTGGAATTTGGTATCCATGTGAACTGCAGGCACCGTGGACATGAAACTTCTAGTTTGTGGGGATAAGGTTTTTATTGGGGAAAAACATTTGTGGAAGTAGAGTAGGATTATTCCAAACAGGACAGTCGGGCACTGTAGCTTTTGTAGACAAGAAACGAGTACTGTGAACCAGATTAATTATTTCACTACTGAATAAAACAGAGCACTCCGATATCCAAGATATATTGGTGATGCCACAGAAAATCACACCCCCCCCCCCCCCACCCCAGACACACATGGCCACTGGGGTGTGTTCCATCCGTTACTGGTAAGACTGATAAGTGCATTTAGCTTCATGTGTGTGAGCATTTTAATTGTGGGTTTCATTTAAGGTTATCACTGGTTAGAAGATGTCATGCTTTTCTATCCCAAACCTATTTAATAATAATATCCTTTAAGACCATCTTACAAGCCTGTGAGAAGGTGGATGAAAATATATAGAGCATACTCACATTTTTGGTCTGTTCTCTGGGCAACTGAGACAGTTCAACTCCGTCAGGTGCTTGTCATAAGGCTCAACAATTTCTAAGGCTGTATAATTTCAAGTGCAGGTATCAATAAAGGGACTGTGCCCTGTTTGAGCCCCATCTATAAGAAAAACATCCTTCTGTGTAGTCTATTAGTAGGGGTTGAGGGTCCACCTTCCCAAAGCTACCCAACAGCCGTTGCCAGGAGGCAGAGCAGGGATGTCTTTGTGCTGCAGGTTTTCAGTTATCCTAGCTCTTGAAACCGCTAAGATATGAGGTGTGCATTCGATGTGTCATCTTGTTAGATGGTTGCGGTTGCAGTCCATTTGGGGTCATATATGAGGGTGCTCACCCCGCATCTGTGGTATCTTTGTTCTGAACTGTATTCACTGTTTGGATGTAGCTCAACCATGACTTCAGAAGAAGTCCAAGTCCCACATGGATTTAGGGAATGCTGGATGGAACATGGGTGCAAGACCGTAAGACATGGAAAGTCTTTCCCCTTACGTTTTCTTTAAGTGCTCTTGTGTACTGTTAGTGCTCATTGATCAAGTACTATCTGCAGTGCTGGCTGAGATGTGTTCATGAGACCAGCTCAGCATAAATGCTCTTCAGGTGCCATGTTCACGATCTGCATCCCATACACAAGTCTCTTAATCTGTCCTATAATGTTTTTCCCATGGTGGACAACCCTTAAATATTTATCATTTTTGGTACTGATAAACTGAGTTTTTAGAAACTGTGTAATGAGCCCATCCTCCTCTTTTATTGACAATATAGTGGAATTTAGGATGATTAATCTGGTAAAGAAATGTAATCTTTGTGCCAACATTTGCCCAAGAGCACTGTTTAAGCCTTTATTTAACTCCCTACTCCAAAATGAGTCATTTTTGTTTTATACCAGGAAGACAAGCTATGGGCAATACGAATGTTATACCATGTTTACTCCCACCAATGTACCAACACTAGTACTTAATGCTGCAGAGGCATTGGACAGCATAAACTGGCTTTTCATGAAATTAAGGTGATATCTTGCTCGTCCCTCAATCTGTGGCCTCAGTTTGCGCATTACTACACACAAGCGCATCAATGTCTTATTACAAAATCAATACATCTTAAACTGAGGCCTTTACCTTTAAATGTTCTTCCATCAATGCAGGATATACTTGGAAGTAAATTTCCATTTGCTTGGAAGTCTGATCCCATTATATATTTGGGGATATTACCACAATAAAAAAAAAAATCTCTTCTAGACTATTTTTTCATATAAAAATACAGTGAAACAAACACTCGGCAAATTGACCCCTTATGAAATCTTAGATCACATTGGATCTCTTAAAATGACGATCCTACCCATATTCCTTTTATTTATTAAAAATTGCATGGTTTGAAATTTCCCCAGTATGGCCAAACAATCACTCGAATATTAGAATAGCAATAATCCAGCAATGGTACTTTTTTATTTTTTGGGATAAATTTACTTTAATAGTCATAACATTCTTCTCCCCATTACTCCCTATCCAATTAAAACTCTAATCAAAGACCTTTCACTAACATTCTGGCATAAACACAGGATTTATAAAATGAGTTTTTTCTTGAAAATCGGTTACATTATTCTTAGGGTTTTACAACTGTTGTATAACATTACAAATCTTCAAGACTTCTACAATAAGATGTATTTAAAAAAAACAACAACCCAAACATTCCACCAGTCTCTACAATCAACTTTTTGAGAATCTCACTGTTAAAACTATTTCTCTATACTGAAATAGTGGGAAACAGAAGTGGACCTTGGGCTAGATTTACTAAGCTGCGTGTTTGAAAAAGTGGGGATGTTGCCTATAGCAACCAATCAGATTCTAGCTGTCATTTTGTAGAAGGTACTAAATAAATGATAGATAGAATCTGATTGGTTGCTATAGGCAACATCCCCACTTTTTCAAACCCGCAGCTTAGTAAATCTAGCCCCTTGAGTTATCCACTAATCCATGGTTGGTTCTCTTTAGAAATATAACGTAAGTCTCCCCGTGTGGAAAATTAATTGAAATGGTTTTTAAACATGGTATTTAAATACGTCACAAAATGTACTCCTCTTACTACAATTTATATAGGAGAAATTTTAGCAATATAGGTTCTCTATCCCATATTTTATGGTACTGGTTGAAATTCAAACCACTGTGGAAATGTAGATTTCAACAAACCTTAATAAATTTGCATCTGTTCCAATAACCTTTTGCCACAAAATATTTACCTCGTCAATCAGAGCCTTTATATTTGGACATTACTCATTCATAGCTAATCCAAGCATTCTGTGTTTACCAAAAGTATTCAATAATTTGTACAATATACAGTATACATGATGGACAAAATTATTGTGATAGTAGCCGACAACTATCTAGTCTAATCGAATGCAAGTAAATGAGTCACAGCTGTAATGTTCAGTGTTTCTGTATATTTAGTGCACCGTGACTCGTACACATCCTGTTGTGTTCTATTTTATTATACAAGTGGAACAAAAAATTACTTATTCCATTCTCTTTGATTTTACATGTTTTAACAGTTTCTGAAGTATTTGCATATATGTTGTTCTCCACTAAACAAACTTGCATTTAGAAACTGTAATGCACTGTACACAAACTGTTCTCAAGAAATCTTTTTCAGTGTTTGCTTTCTGCTAGTCTGTGTATTTAATAAGCATTAATCTGTTTGTTTGTTTTTTACTCATTAACCTTGGTATAGTCCATTATCTCTAGAAGAAGCAGAAGTGACAGTATTGTGATTCAGATCTTCCATCTTGATTTGTGCAGAAAGTTCAAAATGTAGTTTTTGTGCTGAATGGTTCAAAATATAGTTTTCTGAAATAAATAATGTGAATGTTGGTTTAACTGGAAATAGATTTGTTCATCTTAGAAATAACTGTTAATTTCATAATTCTTCAAAATTTGCTGTAATTTCTATAACATTTTCCATGGTGCAGGTCCATGCCTCCCACTTGTCCTAATTTAGGTCCCGATTTGAGATCCTGCCATTCTGACTGGGATTTGGGAGGTATGTCCCTGCTCACCTGCCATTCTTGCATGTGGCAATTTACAGGTCTTTTAGGTAAAGGAAGAGCTGTTGGGAGCAGCTCAGAGATTTGACAGCGCTAGACACGCCCCCGGGGGGTTGGCATGCCGCAACTTGGCATTGCTAAGTGCCCTTTTTGTGCCACATAGTTTGCTCTGGCTTGGACCAGGGCCAATGTTGTGCTGGTTATGAGGTAAGCAGGTGTGTTCTGGGAATGTACTGTATATACATTTCTGCAGGACCTTCTGACTATTCCTATACCCTCCAACACTTTTTAGGTAATGGGTGTGACTATTTTGTATTTATGAATTAACTCCTTATAAACTACTGTATACTAAATGTGTATAGAAATGTAACTATAGAAAAATAGAATGTTGCTTGTGATATGTTTAATTGTGTGGAGGGCTACATACAAGTTGAGCAAATGGGCAATAGGAAAGGAAGCAGTTGTGTTGTGAGATAAAGTTTGCATGTTTGACATATTTGAAGTATTTATCGTGATCTGCATTATATATTGTAGATTCTGTAATTATTGTAACTAGTTTCTATTTCAATATTATAAATGGTTATGCAGGAATTAAATATTTTATCCATAAAGTCCCAAAAACTAGAAAGATCTCAAAAAAACCTGCTGCTCTTCAGTGATGTCATGTACACAGAAAAAAAATCACCAAGTGCCTCATCCTTCAGTCACTGTGAAGAGCACTGCTAAACCATTTAATTAGGAGAGGAAGGCAAGTGGCAGTGTGGGCAAATGCATGTCAATCTAATATAGTAATAATATAATCTAATATATTGTAGGCATGTTTCTTAAAATGACAGAAATTGGTTTTTACAGAGGAGGCTTTTCAAAGTATTCAATATTTATATATGCTTTTCTTAATCTTAGATAGCTATACTAGATCAGGACCAGAGGCGGCTGTTCTGTTCCACAGTCCTGCTGCCATCCTTAGTCTGTGCATGGGTGCTTCTGCAAGGTCATCAAGTAACTATGACAATGTGCTCTGCATTATATGTTAGCCACTAGAGAACTGGGTCTGTCTTGTATGCTAGTCACCAGAATGGGCTGTGCATATGGTATTGGGTATGATGGTCATGATTAGTATAATATGTGGCATTACTGTGATCAGGGGTGGATCTAGACTTTATGTTTAGGTGGGGCGATTTTGCATAATCACGCCCCTCCTTTGCTCTGATTGGCTGGCCTGTGTTAAACCCCGCCTTCCACCCGCGATTGGCCCCGCACCCTCCCGTTGTGATTGCTGGCTGGGACCACTCTGATTGGCTGGCCCACATTTAGCTCCACCCCCCGCTCGCGCTTAGCCCAGCCCCTCCCATTTTGATTGGCGGCTGGGACCTAGCTTTTTGCTGCTAGGGGGGGCGCGAATGCCCCGATCGCCCCCTCCCTCCCTGGATCCGCCACTGACTGTGATATGAGAAACCATTGGGTATAAAATGGTGAAAGGGTGCAAACATTTTACCAACTTGCATTGCCTCTGTACCATATACTAGATATACATTTTATACTTACTGGATCCTTGCCAGTTTTCTTGCTGCGCTTTTTCACACAGTATACACTAACAAGTGTAACTATTAACATGACGACAAATATGGTTAAGGAAGAGGAAAGTGCAATCACAAGTGTATCGTTGCTGTTAACTTTGGTTTGACATCTTTCTCCAACATACCACAAATCTTTAGTAATTTTGCACCTAAGTAAAGAGAGTATCTGTTAAATGAATTCAAAGTGCATATAGGACCTATATAGGCAATGTTGTATCTAGTTTTACAGGATTATCTTTACTCTTGCTCATTCTTGTATAAGGATTGTTCAGAACAGTGGTGAGCAACGTAATATTTTTTTTCATAGGCCTCACAAATGTCTGCATATCACCTTTATGGATGAGCTACACATCATAAAATTAAGGGTACAACAATGTAGTGGTCACTCCGTCCAAGCAGTAGGTTAAACTACTTAGGCTGACAATAAGTTGTCGCTACCCAATTACATATTAACCTACCAGACGGTGCAACCGCACTTTGGCAATTCTGTGATATACACATCAGAAGGAGGAGGATCATAAAAGAGAGATTAAGCTGGTGTTGATGCTGCATGTGGTACACCACCCGTTTATACCTTATTGAGGCTTCAGAAGGATCTAATTTACTATACAAGACAGAATACAGATACAAATCTATTCAAAGGTTTAGTGACGTTTACAGTTTACAATATTTTTGTTCTACAAATCAATAACCTAAATTAAACATTACATACTGAAGACATTAGGCCTGGATTGTTTTGTACACCATTACATGCAAACATAATTATTTCTTTATACTTATACTTTATTGAAATATAATACACATTAAAGTTTGTGCATGTCTTTAAGGTGGCTTAAAAGTCTGTAGTCTGTCATTTAAAGAAAACAGTGCAAGTCAAAGTATACAAGCATTGAGCATCCCTATGTACCATGTAATAAAATAGTGATTTATTGAACTGTTGTCATACACTGTGCAGGAGGTAACCCTTTATCACAACATTTCTGAACCCAGATGTGTGTGGGGGGGGGGGGGGGGGTGGTGGTAAGTGTGGTCAATAGGTGATTATAACATAAATATTGTGATCCTAATATATTTGTGAAATAAAGGGGTAGTATAGGTTCATGACAGTATCAATGAGTAGAATAGGTGATTAGTTGTTTTTATGTCATAATTGAATGGAATTCTAGTTTTACAATGAAGGCAGTAGGAGAAGTGGCAGTATGACTTCCCACTGTATGCATTACACTCTAATAACACCTACCTATAGGAGTGTTACAATCACAATTGGAATTTTCTACACAAACTATATCACAAATTACACCTAAGACCGTATTCATGAGCGCTGAATAGTCTTTCAATTATATTTCTCTACAGGAGTGTGGTTAACGTCCTATTTTAGCATCTCATATGGCGCACCATATCTCCCACCAGTATAGGTTACCATATATTACTTACTTTCAAAATTTACTAGTATATTAACTATTTTCCATGTGTTTATATTGTATTTTCAAGGGTTTTTACTTGGATGCTTATAGTATACACACACCTAAAGCTGGGTGACACTAATGCAAAGCGCAGACTTCAGAAACACAATATTTTCACAAGCCGCATAAGGCATCAATAAAAAGATATTCAACGGTGTCGTTACTATGCTGTTTGGGTACAAGATTGTAATTGGTGTTTTTTTTGTTTCCATTACAGGGGCCCTTTCACTCCTTGAAGCCCAAAAGCTATTGCTTCATTGGCCTTACACTTAGATGGCCCTTATTGGACACTGAAATTGTTATCCTAAGCATATAGCAATATTATCTCCATCACCACTTAAGGAATTGCCGAAGCAAACATTTCTATATGACCTCACACATGTCTATTATACACCAAGGGGTAGATTTACTAAGCTGCGGGTTTGAAAAAGTGGGGATGTTGCCTATAGCAACCAATCAGATTCTAGCTTTCATTTATTTAGTACCTTCTACAAAATGACAGCTAGAATCTGATTGGTTGCTATAGCCAACAGCCCCACTTTTTCAAACCCGCAGCTTAGTAAATCTAGCCCCAAGTGTTATAAGGCTTTCATCAATTCCCATGTTTTCACCTTTTTCATGAACATGAACGAAATGAAATGAACTGAACATGCTCATTTTTTGTTCCTTTTAAATATAATTGAGTCAATCTGGTATCACTTGTCATGCATCTTGTTGGAACAACAGTGCAGTGGTTATTATCATGGCCTGAGGTTTTTATTGTAAGTAAATGGCTAAGGCAGTGGATTCCAAACTTTCTCAGTTCGAGGTACCCTTAGGGTCTCCATACATTTTTCAAGGCACCCCTAAGACATAATAATTACCAAGTAGTCCCCCACATTGCTTACCACTGGCCCTGGCCACGTCGCACAGTTTGGGAACCACTGGGCTAAGGGTTCTTTTTGGAATATCAAATGCCACAGGTTTCACATTTTTTTTCCAATCTGCCTTTGTTCAAAGTCAGTGTTCTCCATTGAGTCAATCACACTTATAAAATGTAACAATTATTGTTTTTTAAGCTACAGGCAAAATGTTTTCATGAATCTGCCATATGAAAATGAAGCCCAACAAATTCAGAGAGTGTTTCTTGAGTGTCTCAAATTGTTGAGCATCCAACAATTTCCATAATGTCAGCCATTGATGTCTAGTAATTTTGTAAGAAATTTTCCTTTTCCCACAGCTAAAATGATTTGGTTGACCTGAATGAGATTGCAGTAATAAAACCAAGAATGCTCCAATGGATATTATTAAAATTGCCTTTTTGACCTACTCCAATATTTACTCTTGAATAAGTTTTTTTTATATCAAGATTACAAGACAGAACACAGTAGTGTGAATGTTATTCATAAGATGCATAATACAGTCCTCTATAAGTTGCATTTTCTCTTTCATTTAAACAGGACAGCCCTCACCACCGTATTCTTAAAGAAGAACCAGCAGGTACATATGCAGTTTCACCTCTCTCTCTGACCTGGGGAGGAGGTTGGATGTCTCCTGAGAGACACTACAAATGATGACCAGTAAGTTGTATGTTTTGTATGTGTGTGGGACATAAGGTCTTTCACAGTAGAGCGGGTGTTCCTGTGTGTTTAGTGCCAGACAGGCAAGATCTTTTATGTTTTGAATATGGTTAATAAAAGCTAGCTGTGGCTACTCAAACAAAACAATTGATTGGTGTGATATTCTAGACTGGTCTGTCTGAAGTAAGATCATATGACACTAACTGAATAATTATATATATTGTACAGAAAGACATAAAATGATTCAAGTTTACCTGCAAACAGGTGCATTATCTTCAACAATGCAGACGCCCTCATTTTCACATTTATAAGCTGCACAGTGACTTGTCCCTGGCTTAACTGTTGTCTCTGGCTCAGCTGTTGCATTTGGCTTAGCTGTTGAATTTGGTGTTTCAGTGGTTGGAGGTATTGGCTGAGTTGTATTTAGATGAGTAATATCTGGGTAAATAAAAAAGCAGTAGTAGTAGATCAGTTAGGCCACATACCCACTGGTGGTTAACATGCTTTTTTTAATGCTAGCGAAAACTCATGTCTAATACATTTAAAAAACACTTGTGAGTATGAGCCCTTACAGTTTAATTGTATGCAATTTTCACAATTTATGAAGTGAAATGTGCTGCTGTATATAAATAAAACACATGATTTACTGTGCCTAGTCTTTTCGAGTTTTTTTAGGAAGATCTCAACTAACAATTTCTTAAAATTCCTGTTTGTCAGGAAACAGTTGAGAATATGTGAAGGAAGGTCTATCATTTGGGGAAATATCTCCTGAAGAAAGTAGTATGAGACGGTATAGAGAATGTAAAGGAGAGTGAGAATGATATTTATTTGACACAGAGGTGGTCCTGAAACATATGATTTAAGAACCAGCAGGTGATGGGGCAATAGAGAATTGAAGAATGAGGGTCTAATGTGTAAATCAAACTGAGGTCAGGGAGAAAGAGAGTTTGAGAATAGAGGAAAAAAAGTGAAAAGGAGGGGATTTATTATATGATGAGTATAGGAGCCGATGGCTAATGAAGAGACGTTCCATACGTAGGTGATCCCAAAGAAACAATTAGGAGTAAATTTATCAAGCTGCAGGTTTGACAATGTGGAGATGTTGCCTATAGCAACCAATCAGATTCTAGCTGTCATTTTGTAGAATGTACTAAATAAATAACTAGAATCTGATTGGTTGCTATCACCAACATCTACACTTTTTCAAACCTGCAGCTTTATAAATTTACCCCTTAGTGTTTGTAGACCATTTTTTAATAGCCACATTACTTTTTTATAACGTTATCGCTTAGATCGTATTATCATTGCTCATACCATTGCCCCTGCCAATATATCCTAACATGTCAATTTTTCTCTAGTAAAAATTGTGTAAGGACATCACTGATGTGTGCAATGTTTCAATCTGCTCTTTAAGTGTTTATTAATTCATTCTTTTTTTATGACTATGTGTGTTTTTTTTTTTTTATTTGTTTTTTTTAATAAGCTAATTGTTTTAAAATCTATATACCGTTTGCGGCTCTCGTTTTTTTTGCCATATGTTTTTCCTTAATGTATTTTTGCTGGCTTTTAGATAGCTGTTCATGGAGTTATGTGGATTCTTGATTAATTTGGCCTATAAATAACAGAGAGAGAGTCCTTTCAACCTAAGTCTAGGTTAGCACTTCTGCCTTACAGCACTGGGGTCGTGAGTTCAATTCCGAAAACAATGGCCTTATCTGTGAGTTTGTATGTTCTTCCCGTGTTTGCGTGGGTTCCCTCCGGGTGCTCCGGTTTCCTCCCACACTCCAAAAAACATACTGGTAGGTTAATTGGCTGCAAATAAAATTGACCCTAGTCTGTCTGTCTCTCTGTCTCTGTCTGTGTGTGTGTTAGGGAATTTAAACTGTAAGCCCCAATGGGGCAGAGACTGATGTGAGTGAGTTCTCTGTACAGCGCTGCGGAATTAGTGGCGCTATATAAATAAATGATAATGATGATGTGTTTCTAAAGAGTGTTTGACTAGGAGCAGAAGACATTTTTTTAATCAGTCTTCATCTCCTGCTCATCTGGATATGCTCAATTTTGAAGTAGTGAATAGAACAATTTTTAGCCAAAGATAATTAGAATATTCTCAGTAATACAGATTATTTCAAGAGTATAGTGTCCTGGTTTGTTACCTATCAAATGAAACAAAGTTCATTGATCTAGCTTATTTTTTCAATTACTGATCGGCTTCATTAGGAGGTGTCGAGTATTAGAAGGGGTGGGGCTTATAGGTGAGACTGCAGCGAGATATTTGCAAAAGGTAAGCAACAACTGTGACAAAGCTTCCTCTTGTCCGATGACCGGTCAGGCCTGGAGGTAAATGTATCGAGCTGCGATTTATTTTTTTCCCAGCAATTTGAAATTGAAGCAAATCGCTAGAGATCACCGGCGATTATATGTGCAAAGTCCTCATATGTATTAACCTGTGATTTTTGACATTCCAAAGTCCAATCTCTGGAGATTTGTGTTGATTTTTAAAACACCTATCCCACCCGTATTTTAGTCAAACTCACTGGAGATTAAACAGAAACTTGCCCGAGATTTAGCAGGAAATAAAATTCATGTTGTTAGAGCTATCTGGCCAATGTTAACATAACTGGAGACACAAGACAAGTGTTATTTTTGAGGGTAATCATGATTGTTTAGAGGGGCAAAAATGATTATTTTCTTATGGGGCCAAATTACTTTAATAATATATTAGTGGGCCAAATGTCTTTAATGATTATATGTATGGGATTTTTTTATTTTATTATATTAAAGTGGCTTACTGTTTCATTACAAGTGGGGCGATAATTTCTAGTGTGGGAACACTTAATATTTCCAGATGGGGACTCCATTTAAAGTACATACTTGTGGCACTACAAGTGGCAGCATGCACATGAGCACAAGTTTCAATAAACTCGCACTTAAATACATAGGCGAATTTAAACTTGTCAGAGAAAATCACTGTAAATGCCTGGTATATAATAAGCACAGTATGCTATTTGGTGGACATTTATAAAATCTGCTATTCCAGTTTTTATAACTGTAGACTATTATTCATTTCATTTCCTGCTGCTCTATTTTTGTTCAAGTTTTCCCCCATGGAGAGCCAATGTTTCTACATGACTTACCCTTCATAAAACGATGCTCCTTCCACTCATTATATTGGTATCTAAATTATATTTGTAAGTCATATATTAACAATACTTTTTATATAGCTTACCAACTATAGGTTTTAAAAGCACCAAATGAAAAAAAAAATTTAACCTATCTGTGACTGGATCACTCATAAATAACTTATGGTATCAATTTATTTAAGGGAAATAGCGCAGGGCGCACACTTATACAATTGCCAATGCACTTATTTTTTGTATTGTATATATTCTGAGATAGGAAATCGTTATTTCTGAGACCAGGGTAGAAACTGTTTTTTTCCTGTTTTCACCTTACTAAAGGATATACCTTATTTCTGATGCATATATCTGATACAATAGGCCTTTTTGGATGGAGGTCTTGTGTGTATTGGGATGTATTTAGTATTTAGTGTCACTGTTTAGGATTTGTAAGGTTGCTAGTGGAAACCTCCAATTAGGCATATGTGCAAGGGAGTCTGATAGCAGTAAGTGTTAACGAAGTTTTGTGATTAAGTGTTATGCCTGCTCTGGCCGAAGGCCCAGCAGGGGGTCGTTACTTTGTGGCCTTTTGCCCAGAGTGAATTTCATAGATAAGTGTAAATTTTGTTAGCCTTGAAATGCATGTAAATCTATGTTTTGGGAAGCAGGGTACATCCTGATACTAAAAATAGACTATTTCTGAACTGTATAAAAGCTGTGTGAGCTGTGTGAGCATGTAATGTGTTCTTCTGATTTCAACAGCTGACTTGATCACTGATACCTCTAATCAGTGAGAGCAAATAAGCATCTTGCTTCAAGACCTGCTTGAAAACATCTTCAATATTGCTGTATTCCTGTGATCTACAGATTAAATGTAATCCGTTCACCGGCTGTCTGAGGTTTGGACCCAAGCTTTTCCAGTACCACCGCTCTGCCCGCTAACCCAGCAGCCCTGGTCAGTGTGATAGGCATGGGGGGGATCCATCCACAGCATTTCTGATCCATAGTAAGAGGTCAGGAGTACCAGCCCAGGTACACTAGCAACGAGATACGCTAGCAGCGTCATTTACCCAGAAGAAATCCGGTACTGGATGCCGGTAAGGTGTCCAGTGGTGGCAGCTCATATAAGCCCCTCTTACTGCGGCAAGAGGTCGCAATTGGGATAATGAAAGGGAACGGTGGCAAAGTAAGCCCAGCCGGTTCCCAGCAACAACAGACATGGGGGCATAGGCAGTCCATTCTGTCACCCTATCTTATGACATGTAAATGTCAGTTCTTTGTATATTGTGCATTGAGTTCATTTAATAGATCCATTAACTTTTGCCTTCAAATAATTTACACATGTAATGCGGGTTGCAATCTTTCAGCACTATATCATGCCCATTGACATGTACTATACTTAACTGTGATTCAACGTATAAACATTTTCCAGTTTAAACAGTTGCATAGTGGCAAATATATTCACTAACAGGATTACCAATATGTAACCTAAGTTGTTTTGTGCTGACTGCTAGTCAGACCAAAGTACAACACAGTTTGTACAATCCAATTGATTTCAGAAGCTCCGCTGAGGTTATTTCATAGAAGCAATGATATGACAATGAACATTCAGCGTAAAACCAAGGACAGAAGGAGGAGTTGTCAGATTCCTTAGGTTTCCAAGATAAGTTGTTCCCTTTTGAGAAGTCTACCTACTAGATTAGCATATTGCAAACCAAAAGTAAAATTGTAAAGGTATGGAATAATTCAATGTTTTTTGACAATATATCTATGAATCCTTACGTTAACCCCTTTGTGGCATAGCTGTGCTGGGCAACAGTGGGGGAAAAAACGTTTTTAGGTCTAACTGTGAAAAATCTCTCTCCCTCTCGCAATAGATTCAATGCAAATTGGATTGAATAGTAATTAGTACAGCAGGTTCTATTACATCCATTTGACATGAATCTTTTAGTAGCATGTTGAATAGGAGGCCAGATTCCTGTCTGCCTTACATTCAAGGGCACTTTGTACCCTGCATAGATATCATATTGACATAATTTCTTGTTATTGCTTATATATAATGTCAGCTTGCCATATATACAAAAAAAAACTGTAGTATCTGATGGTAGCCATTTCTCTTCTGAAATGCTGGGTAGATATTACATATCCATGAAAAGCCTGTAAAACTTCCCACTGAGCCTGTGCCAGTATTAAAGTGTAATATATCCTTTAACCAATAGGATGGCTCACCCATCATCTAATTTACATTATGAATGGCTAGAGGCACCAGACGTAGCAGGAGGGCAAACTTTTGTTGCTGAGTTTCTCTAGAATGGTGTGTTTATGTTAAAAACTGTACATTGATATCATGTTTTACACTTACTAAGATATATCTGTCAGATCAATGTAACAGAAATACTTTGACCACTGAGCTACTCCCTTCTGTAACATAGTATTACTTTTGTGCTTTTTACATACAAGAAGACTGGATATTGTACAGGCCTTAATTAACCTTGGTTAACTCCAGGGAAAATTAGCAATTAGTTTGGTTTTTAACGTAACACATATAGTACTTTATCACATTTCTCCGGTGTTATTGTGTCATTTGCAATGTACTATAATTACGTCACTTACCATCCACTGATAAAAGAAGGAATGCATCACCCCCTTTGAGAAAATCTCTGCTGTTAGTTCTGTCATGGGTGATGTATGCAGAGGTTCCAAGTCCTGGTCCACGTAAAAACTGTGTTCCATTAGGGAAGGTAGCAGCGTTTCCAACTATAGCGGGTTTATCCCAGAAATAATTGTTGTTGTCACCTAGAATAAACAAAGAAGTTTGCTAGAAATTTCAGTGCATAATATGGAACTTGGCTTAAATCGTTTTACACTTTGGAATAAAGACAGGGTCATAAATTTTTAGTTTGGTTGGTGTTCATGAAGAAAATGGAAAGTATAAAGTTCTACTTGACTTCTATCTGGCTTTACTACAATCTGGTGAGTTCCCCTGATGACTCCAACAATGCTGTAAATGATTCTCCTCTGGAAAGTTTCTAGACGGAGAGTTCATCAGCAACAATGCTGTCTGCAATTGTGGGCACACCAGCTTTTTTTTAAATTGAATAGCATATAAATTAGTTACACCTAAGGCAGGGGGACAACTTCCCTCCCAAACCTGTACAATGTAAAGTATCTTGGGCCACATGACCTGCAGATGCACAGTTCATGGCAATGTTTAAGAATCAAGACACTGGCAGTGGATGCTCCCTGGCCTTTCTGATTGGGTTATATTATAAACATGATTGGAACGGATGGGGAGTTTTCTCCTCTTGTCTCACCATGGGTGTTGCCATGAACTGTATAGCTGCCCAGCAACCAGGTACAATGGTGTCTGTCATACCCAGTATACAGCTACACACATGCTGGTTGTTGGATGGTGCATTCTTTACATTAAACTTCCGTTTATTACATACAATATTGAAATACTGGTTTAACCTACATTATGGCTACAATTATTCTTGAGAGTGAGAGGACAATGGGACTGTCTTTATTATACTTATCACTTTTGAGTGTTTAAAACTTTTTTTTTTTTTGTGCCAGAAATGATTCTTCTCTGGTAGGTGTGAAATTCATCCCAGTAAAAGTACTGGTTGAGAGGCAACCTCTGCCAGCTATGAGTTGGTGCACAATTCAAGTGGTTTTGGGGAGTAAAAAACTGTCCGTGCGCCCCTCTGGACAGCAAGAAACACCCGTAACAATGTGCCTACTCCACCCCTTTGTCTCATTTTAATAATCTCACACCACAAAATCAAATATTTTTTTTGTGCTGCTCCCCAAGCCTGGCACACAGTTTCACCTACTCCATACTTGGCAAGGAACTTCCTCACTCCACCTAGGCACACCGGTGCAAACTGAAACCCAAACATGATTTTGTGCCGTGCCGCTGCGGTTGTTTGCTTTGTAAGTGACGCTCAGTGAATTGACGTGTGCTTGAGGTAGGCATAGCCAAGGACACTCCTATCGCTTTCAGATAATTACTTATATATTGTAAATGTTATGATTCAAAAGGACACAGGTTGATTTGAATGCACATAAGTGTTATCATGATTTAGATAATATTTTTATAGTCTTGGATAATTAACTCAATAGTATTAATAAGGATGTTACTTATGGTTTGACAACATCTCTATTAATATTGCATGTTGTATAGTGTCTTTGATTTCCTCTAAACTGTAACTAACCCTCCAAAAATATAAATAAAATATTATCTGTCTTAAATGTCATAATGACTTGTGTTACCTGGAAAATCATTGCTTACTGAACTCTGCTATAGTTCTGTGGAAGTTCTTCCCACCTCAAAAAACACTCATTTATGAACTGAAAAAAGTGATGATCCGCAATAGTTCCTCATGTACGTAAGTTTGCCTAATTGTCCAGCTAGCTCATTTAACGGTTCATGTTCACTTGACGATTTTTGGAAGCAACCTATAAAATCGATCTGCACGTTTGTGGGTTGACTGATATCCCAGAAAATGCACATTAGGAGAAAGGTAAAAAGGTAACATCAAAGTCTAACTGACGTCCACTTTAGGACCATTACTTTATTACATTAAACTTTTACTTTTAATTGTTTTTTAAAATACAACATGACTGTTTTTAAGGGAGACACAACCTTCAACTAGAAGCTGCAAAATGTGTCTTGTTACAGGTGTAGATCTTTGGGACCTCCGAAAAACATTTATATAATATTAGGTTGTCTTTGCATTCAGAGTATATAGCACATTACAGCTCCCCTTTAGAAACATCAATATATCAGCCCCCATTCTACAAAACTAAATCAGAACATCTGTAAAATGTGTAAATTTAGCAGACTTTAGTAAATCTCTAACCTTTTCTATAACACAACTTACTTGTCAAGCGAAAGGGATCTGTTGTAATGCTCCTCAGATTTGACATGCGCTTCCGAATATCTGGGTTTTGGTCCATGAGTACCATTGTCGCCTGTCTGAGAGAACAGGGCCATTGCAGGCTGTTGTCATTCTCTCCAGAGATTATATGGAAATATATTCCCATGTCATAGATCTTCTCTTCAGTATCACCGGCTGTAAGTTGTACTTGAACAGCATACCCATCTTTGGAATAATACGGTGGACTGTAAAGCCTCCTAGTGCCACTATTGAGCTGGTTAGTAAAGTTTCTGATGTGCCACACATGGTGTGGGCACTTTGCTTCTGATAAATTGATGTCATCCACTGAAAATCCTCCGTTGGAGGATCCACTGCCTTTAACTCCTTGAAAGACTACACGAAACTTGTAGGTTACAGATAGAGATACATGGTACAATTGCCAGTAGTCTGCTGGTTGGCCTGGAAAAGCATGTTATGAATAGAAAAAAATATATTAAAAATTACAATCATTATCCTTGATAGGTTTTAATTTTAAATATATTTGTATTTGCTGGAGTTGGCCATTTAGTCATTGATTTACCTAAACCTTACACCCTGCCAGTGTTAATTAAAAGTTTACCTTTAAAAATCTAGAAATACCATTGTGGAGCCCTCTCAAGAACGTAGACCAGATAAATGTAATTGGTAAAGTGAAATAAATTAACAAGAGTGATAAAATCTGCAGGAGATGCCACAATTTCTTCATGAGTTAAGCTATAAAACTCAGACTGAAGTATTTGACTCATGTGTTCAATCTCTGCAATAGAAAATTCCAAAGGTCAACTGATGTATAAATGAGAGATGTTTCTTCCTAATCACAGACTGATATCTGGAGGAACATTTATTTGGAGACTTAAGAAAATATTGAGCCCTTTGCTTGATGCTGAAAATGTTTACATATTCAATGTCTGCCATTGTTCAGAATCACAGACAGACATTAACTTCATGCTATGAGATCCCGTATTACATCTGTGAAATGCCTGACAGTCATATTAACCGCTAACAACTTGGTTTCGATATTCACTAAAAGCCTGTATATGTATGTTCACAATGAACAATATATCTGTGCTTTTGTTAATTAACAGTTAGTTTTGTACATTTAAAATATATTTTATCCATGCATGGTTTGAAATAAATTGTTATTGCTATTAGATTCAACGATAGTTACCAATTATTGAGTGCAAGAGCCGCCAATTTCTCCCTTACCCTTTGGCATTTTTATGTGGAGGTCACACAGTCTTCAGATTTGGCAGCTGCTCACACTTAATTAGTTATTTTCTCACTAACAGTGACAAGGGTTTTGAAGTGTGTTTTTTTTATTTTTTTTTTATTTTTTTTTTAAAAACCCAAAAAAAAAACCCCCTGTTAACTAATCAGTCCCGTTCTTGCCATATAACACCTGTTCTCCATTCCCTTCACTGGCTGCCTGTAAGATTGTATATCTGAATAAATGTTGGCTTATTGACATACAAAGCCCTACATAAACAGAAACTTCAATTCTGTTGACTGAAAGTAATATTTTATTTCTATTCTTGAGAAATATCTTACGTTTAAGAATTCCTGACTAAAATATGTTTGAAACAAAAGAGTACCCCACCAGGTCATAAACTCATTTAGACTTTCTAGCTCACCTCTCCAGTGAGGTCACCAGGAGGGGGAGCAAACAGGGGAACGAGAGTGTTCTTAAAAATCATGAAAAACTGTAAAACATTGTCATATTTCTGGGGATCAGTCTACTACTAAGAAGCTCCACTTGGCATTTCCTGCTGCAGAGTACATGATCATATGTGAGTGTGCTGTTTTCTGTTTTTATTTCAGTTTATTTGTAAGAACTGTTTTGCAATCATATGCTCTGTTATTTGTTATACTTTTTTAATATACATTAAGCATTGTGACTTGATCACATTACAATCCATTTTATAATATTAGAACATTCTGTCTTTGTGCTAGATAAGTTCACTTAGCTATAAACACTACATAAACAGATATAAGGAATTGTTTGATTTACAATAGCTAATTAAATTGTGAGTGCATTGTGAGATAAGTCAGGGAGTAACCGAAGATTTCCTTTTAAAGTGTCAGTTCAACAAATCTTGCTGGTGGCAAAACTGGATTGATAATTGAGTGTGAGATATCATGACATTACACTTGTCATGAGTAAAACTAGAGACATAAACAGTATTTGAATGCTCATATAAATCATTAACCTGTGTCAAGCATTAAGCAATTATATATTTGCTTCCTGGTGAGAATCTGTTATAAATTATGCTGTCTGATTTATTTAGATGTAGATCAAACAATGTTTAGAACTTTCCATGCCTGCACTGTAAAGCTGGGTACACACTACACAGTTTTCATCCAATAATTGGCTAATCAGCCGACATACGACCGCTCGTTCAAAAGTCGGGTCAGTGTGTGCAGTGACACGATGGTCGAAAGTCTCCCCAAATGGACGATTGTCGCCTCATTTGGTTGGTCGTACCGTTTAAATATTTTCGTTCCAATCTCGTTTCCGTTGTGTAGTGTGTATAAACTTCCGACCGATCCACAACAGTGAGTACGAAATTAGTCATTGCTCACGACAACATGGCTGTAAAAAGTTGCTAAAGGGACGTCCACTCTTCTCTTTATCGTCCTAAACAAGGCTAGTGTGTATGCAGTACATGGACCGAGCGATCGGACCATCGATCGCATGTAAAATCTCTCGGCATAAAAAGTTGGTCGAAATTTCTGTAGTGTGTACCCAGCTTAAGGCAGCATTAGTAATCATAATAACATTAAGAATTATTTAGCTAAAATTAGCTACATATAGTGTACTTGATTAAAATATAATTATTTTCAAGTCTACTTAAAGTTGTATTTTTATTGATACTTAACATAATCGTGGACCTCATTTAGACATGGCAAACATGAACTGGGGGAGGGGGGTATTGTTCATGCAAAAACTGTATTAATTTGAGAGTGTGATTTGTTAAACTGACACTTCATTATTAAACTCAAGCACCACTTAGAGTTCATAATAATTTGGCAACTAGCTCTTGACTGATTTTTTTTAATTTTTTTTATTAAAGTAGCTATTCAAATTGTATGTTATTTGTAGTGGTTTGTTTTGTAGGTTGATTTAATGTGGCACTTATATGCAGCTATCACCTTGGCTCATAAACTCAGTTATTTGAGCTATCTTGCATTAAAATATGTCACAAAGAGTTTTAATTAACACGTGACAATAAACAAGTCCTAGGGGTAATTGTATCAAGCTGCAGATTTGAAAAGTGGAGATGTTGTCTATAGCAACCAATCAGATTCTAGTTATAATTTTGTAGAATGTACTAAATAAATGATAACTAGAATCTGATTGGTTGCTATAGACAACATCTCCACTTTTCCAACTCGACGGAAATTTGCTGTGATACTTTTACCCCCTAGAGCACATTTATGAAACTGAGTGCATTAGAAAATGGTGTTATTACCTATACTACAGCTGTAACTGTCATTTTCTAGTACAGTTTAAAAAATTAAATGACCCTTCTGTTTGATATTAGTTACAAAGCACCACTTAGCGGTGAACCATTTTATAAAAGTCTCTGAAGTGTGTCTTGCAGCAATGTTGTCTATAATTATAAGCAACTGATTCATATAAAACATGAAAATAAACCAAATAGGATATATGAACTTAATTTCATATAGAAACTGTACGAGTTAGACAGCAGAAGCCTCACATCACTATAATGGGGAACATTCAATTCAGCGAGATGTCTCTCGAACAGTCCGAAGAGACACATTGATAATGGTGGTAGCTTAAGAGAAAAGCCTGGTGACCACGTAATTATGCCACCATGGACTTGCTACAAAAAGTCCTGTGGATGTCAATAGGTCAGTTAAAGTAAAAATCAGTACGGGAACCCATGTACTGTGTGTGTCTCTTGCAGGAAAAAATACTATGCTACTGTTAAGTATATGTATTTCGGCAGTAATTAAAATTTGTCACCTTTGACGGTTTCGATCGATCTCAGAGTGCCATTTGGGAAGGTCTCTGTGTATTCTCTGATCAAGATGTTTAGCTGGTCACTTTCATGTCCATTATGGTAATAAAAGAATTCTAGGCACTGATATCCTCTCTTTGGGTAGAAAAGTCTGCTTTCAAGTAATGCTGTGTTCCCAGTATTCAGTGTTCTGGTGCTGAAGTGCATAAAAAAGCCGCTATCTGTGAAACAGATGGAATTGTAAGAAAACGAATAAGAGAACTAATTTATCAAGGCCTGATTCAGCTGTGCCATCACAAGATATTGTATAGTATTACAGAGAAATGTGATACATTCATTGAAGGCAACTAAGTTAAACTTAAAATAAATAAATAAAAATGCAAATATAAGTAAAAAAGATGTAATGGTGAGACTTTACTGTAACATTTTACATGAATCAAGTTACATGGTGGAACAGGTCATTTCTCACTGTGCAATGTCAATCTAAATCATTTTTATGCTATATTTCTAACCTTGTCAATAATGTTCAGTGGTCACATGTTAACCAATATGTATTTGTACACGATTGTTGCATAGCTAATACATTGTTACTTTGCATCAATTGAGGATTTTTTTTATATCCTCCTATTCAATGAATTGATATTTTACTATGTTAATTTTGATGAAAATTTCTCATGCTCTTCCCTCTGCTCTGCTAGTTAAAAATAGCAAAAACTATTATAATGTTTCCAGACGAGCAGTTTATTTCTTCCCGTAATTAATAAATAACTTCTCTAATTTGGTTATTGCAGAAGGTTGATATACATTCTTCTTAGAGAAAATATATTGCATTTCTTTAAACCTTGGCCATATAAATAACTTAAAAACAGGAATTTTAAATACAAAACCTCAAGCTCAACCCCCCCTTATGTTAATAGACATAAGGGGGTGAGGGATTCAATTAGTCGCGATGTTCCTCAGAACATTGGGGCCAGGAGATTTTGACAGAAATCTTTGCTGATCTGTTCTCATGCCATAGAGGTGCGGGAAAATTGAGCGGATATTTTACCATAGTAACAGTAAAATCGCGATGTTCCTCGGAACATCATGGCTAATTGAGTTCCCTGCGTGGAGTTGCTTACCTTTGCAATTCCCCAAGTTAGTGTGATCATTACTGGGTCCAGTAGGTATCTGGAGAACATGCTCCCAATCTGCATTATCTCCTGTACCTTGTATCATTCCACAAATGTTGTTGTACTCAAAATCACACGAGTCCATGAAGCTGATGAAGTTAGCTAAACAGGGACATAAAAGTCAGATCTGTGTCATAGCCATTATAAAAATATCATCTAACAGTTAATGAAAACATTGTTAGCCCAATGTTCTATATTTCATGTTACAATGCCTATAAATTCATATCTAAATGTTTTCAGGACCTGTCAAGGCTGAAAATATTTAATTGATTTCATGCATACACAGCCGGGATGTGCGTAGTAATTCTGTTACCAAAGGTAGTAATTGAAATATATGTAAAATATAATTGTCAAAGGCTGACACATATTGACAGCATAATCACTGCTAGATCCACCAATAAGATAGAAACAGATAATAAATGAATTTAAATAAAAAGCAATTTTTTTTCAATTCAATCAGTCAGAATTTGCTGCTCCTCAGAATATGTTGTTATACAGTACTGAGCACTTTGAGAGACCTCATTCTTCACCAACGAGATCTTAGATATAATTAATGGTATTAGTCAACATAGTCGCTCAAAGTTTATACATCAGGAATATCTGAATTGTGGGCAAATAAGATAATTCTTATTAAACATTTCCAAGGACAGAAAATGGGAACTGTCCTGCAAAAATCAGGACACATGGGAGTTGTAGAAAACATACAGTATATATTACACAGAGTTTTCATTTTTTTGGTAGTATGCAATAGGTTTGCTAATAGTCTCATAGAGAAGTAAATTTAATGTCACATTGACCCACACCGTTACAACTGTGATCTAATAAATAAACATTGATGGATTACTACCCTTTGTGCTTTTTAAGCTGGGTTCAGGAGGTGAGTTCTATAGTCCCCCAGTTTTACTGGTGTTCTAAATGCATATACAGATAGGCTAAATACTTACAGCAGTTGTACAGCCGGTTCAGCTTTTCAAGGTCATAGTCGCTGAAATCCATCCTTTGTCCAATTACATCACTGAAAGCTGGTATCCGAGTTATAATAGTTGGATCACTACCAATCTGGAAGGCAGTCTTACCATAGTGCATAACAGACGTGTAGTCATAGGGTACATTTAGAGCAGTGGACCGTGTGTCATTGTATGTATTAAAATTGTTTTGCGTCCCTGTGTAAAGCAAGACATTGTCATTTGTTTAATACCAACTCATAGTAGACTGTCAATGTTCATACATTCATCAGGAAACAAGGAATTGTACATCTCAGTTAACTTAATTTGTCATTAATTAAAATGAACCATACATCCCAAATAACTCACCTTGCCATTAATTAAATTATATTTGCAATGCTTGCTTTGTGTACAGTAAAAGGACACTGCTCTTGAGCACTAAAATTAAGTGTAAATCATTTTGGTTTATCTGCCATCTTGATAGTCGATTGAATTTGTCAGGTTTTAAAATGTGTTTTCATATGACGTATCATGGGCTATGCAATATGCATATTTTTACATACGAAATCCTGGGGAGGATACTCTTAGGCCTTAGGCCTAATATCCTTTGATCACTTATTGCTTTTATTGAAATACAGCCTCAAATCATATTGAAAGTTATACAGCACAAAGGACTGGAATTTAAAGAATACTATTTACAACAAGTACTGAATTTTTGGTTTGTGTTTCTGGTCACTTGGTCTTTTCTTTTGAAAGAAAGAAGGACACATTTAAACATTCTTCGTATCAATTATTTACATCGTTGTGACATGTATTGCATATGACAGTTTGTCCTTAGCGCAATGTTTATGTCTTATTGTTTGTTTTAAGCGCAACTGTTTTTTACTGATCTGTGGATCAAAGTTTAGAAATAAACTCTAAAAGGCTGCTTAAGACTAATTTCTGCCTGATTCGCTATATTAGCATCAGTACAACTCCTACATTTAGGAATTGCAGATAACCATTTTGCTTTTTGAATTCCAATGGGGCAGGGACTGATGTGAATGACAAATATTCTCTGTACAGCGCTGATGAATGGGTGGCGCTCTATTAATAAATTATAATGATATTGCTTTTGGGGCATGAATACAAATGTTTTCTGTAGTTTGTGTTCTTGGCTTTTTCCTTCTTAATGCTATTTTTTGTCATAGCTTTCATTGTTCCCCCTCAGATTCAAATCAAAATGAAGAACAAAAAAACACTAAAAATTAGGAAAAGCTGCAAATGAAAAAAGTAAACCTCAAAAAAATAAAAAACAATATGTATGTGTCCAGCACCATTGAAACTCCTGTAGCTGCATCGCAGTCATTACCGTAAATCTCTAAGTGGTTTTTACAGTTGCTCTTACAAATAGTAATTGAAAAATGATACAAAACATAAAAGGGTATAATTTGCATGGGTAAGAGAAGAATTTTGACAGGGGGGTCCAACTTTGCCTTGCACCAAAATATTAATATTCTATGTACAAATGACTGTTCTGGGAAAGTCTGTAATCCACACTGGTGTGCAAAATGAAGCCAGTGTAAATAATTGTGCAGAGACAGACTTAGCAGTGCAACGGTAAACAGTTAATCTGATCTAGCGAGGAGATTCTGTGCACCTATAATTGCCCCAGCCCTCTACAGTTGCAGATGATTTTCATTATCGGCAAATACAATGTATTTATCAGTGTAAACTTTATAAATGTTATTGTTTTGCTCCTATGTATAGCAGCCTAGAGATGTTTGTGCTGCAGTTGTAACACTAGAACCATATTGCAGACGTTATTTTACCTACGTATACCAAAATTTGCTTGTTGTATAACAAATGTATAATAGGATAATAAATATATACTACATTACAAACAGAGTAATATATACATTTTAGGATTAACACTTTCTTTTCCAACATATGACATCAGATAAAGGCATCCTGTGGCTCTCCAGAGCATAGAGTTCCACAGCAGAGGTAGTGCCACACTTTGCATAACCCTATATAGAGAGATGGCTGATAGAATGAGAAATAGGAGCTCTCACCAGACTGGATCCTGTCCCACATTATAATGACATAATCATCTCGGTCAGAACGGGACTGCTCATGCCAGAACCCCAGTGAATGGAGGAACTCATGTTGAATTGTAGCTATCCTGTCACAGTTCGCACCAAGTGACAGTTGCTGCTTTCCTCTGCGCAAGTTACCAATATATGACCAACATCTGATTTATTAAAAAAAAAAAGTGTATTTCAAAATATTGTAGCGTTAATATTAGTCTATATATAAACATTATTCTTCAAAATCTGTAAATGTTTTTGATTGTGTTTTCAAACGTATAATACATTTTAATTTAAAGGTTTGTCTTGTTCTATTACTGCATTAAAGGACCACATATAAAAAATTATAAACAAAAATATAATAAAAATATTGAATAACAGCTAGCAGCTTTTATGAATGTCACACTGTATATATAAAATAAAGGTATGTTATGTGGGAGAAGCAGTTTTGTGTTCCCCTCCATCCTATCCCATAGGTTATGATGAAAAGAAAATCTTGACTTATGTCAAACGTCATTGGACAGGATGGAGATAAACACAGACTCATCTAGCCATGGATTTTATTTTATTTTTATTTCTGAGACGCTTTTGGGTGAGGAAAGAAAGGGTCTGATGGATCTCCACTGCATTCTAACAATATTTGGTCTAGTGTTATCTGAATCTCATAGCATCTTACATGCAGGTGCGTAGCTAAAGACTTGTGGGCAAAATTTTGATGGAGCCCCCAAATGTTGTAGAATAGCCTAGAGAGGTTAAGAAGGTTGTCTATGGACTTTATAAACTTGCCGGAAGAGATGAGTTGAGCAATTGTTATCAGGCCTAGTAGTCGCTGCAATATCGCTAATTGCCTGTTAATTACTTTGTTAGATCACCAGCTAATTTATAGTGGATGGAGGTAGAAATATGTTGTATAAAGCATGATTGTTTGTTGCAAGTTTAGGGTGAGTGATGCAATTTTGCAGTTGCCAGCATTAAAAACATTTTTAATGACAAAATTAAGAAGGAAATACCTATCTTTTATATGTGTTAACAATATATGTCAGTAATTAGTACACATTGTAGCTATAGTCCACATTATCAGTTTAAAATGAAATTTCACTTCTTCAAAAATGGTTGTCTATTGTATTTAAATCTATGCTTGCATTTGATATTTTTTACAAATGTCACACTATTTCTATACATTTGTCACATTACCACCTAAAGACTTCTAAACAAATCTTCATAAACTTATACAACATCACTATTTGTGAACTCAGTCATACAACTGAAAAAATGTTTACAAAGGTAAGCCGCATTACTTTTACAGCAGAAATATGGAAAGTGTTGCAGTGGGTTAAAGCAGGACCTAATTTGTCATGTAACGCACAGAAACACAGTTAAAAGCACTTCTTTTGTACCCATATTTATTAAGGTTTAAAGATTTTTAATCTCCTCCCAGCATAATTTTTTTTATATAAGCGTCTTTTTTTTTTTTTTTTTGTATATACATTTTAAGCACTGGCTAAAATAATCATTTTCAATGATAAGTCTGGCACAAGTAGCTTGCACAATTGTAAGTTCTTGTTTAATAAAGATTTTCGGTGTAATATTGATAAATGTCCCCTTAATTTGGGTGCACCCCTCCAGGTTCTACACTAATTGGGAGAAGGAGAGCAAAACACACCTTAATAATGTGTCAATATTTTTCCAATTATACACAGTATGATTATTGTGACTTTAATGATCTTAAGTGTAGTGAACTTAATTGAATGGGATTACACATTATATAACTGCTTTATTGCACATCATCAAGTATAACTGCACAATATTTAACTATTTTATTGCACAATATATCATTGTCATTCATTGCATACTATTTGTTAAATGAAACTGTAAAACTTATTTTTGCAGTACAGATTGAGGCTGAAGAGTGTGTGTATAAAAAGTTTTCATACCCGCTTTCCTTGAACACAGAGATATAATTCGGTTCTCCCTCCCAAGGTTTGAAATCAATACATGTTTTGAGTCGATAACGTTCAAAAGCTTCTAAGACAAGGGCTTTTGCATTAATTTCTGGGAAAAAAAAATAAGCAAAATAATACCTCTCCTAATATAATTATTTATTTATACAACACTAGCATATACCACTGTATTTTACAACTGCAACTGTGTAAGAGGGTTGACATGTCCCAGGTCATTGACACTTTATATGGCAGCCGTTTGAGTCAATGCTTTACACACTTGGAATTTAGAGCACGGCAAGTCATGGCTGGGACAGAATGTTCTTATTCTACACTGATACATCCCAGCCAGAGCAAAACAGGGAAAGTGGGAATCTGTCTCGGCACTGGTCTGTGTTATGTGCTGAGTACTCAGTGGGTGAAGCATAGACTGAAAGGGCTGCTTTGTAAACGGTAATTTTAAAAGAGGCAACCCCTGTATAGGAGATTTTTTCTTCTCATTACAATGGATGAACATTATGAAAGTGGTTGGTATAAACAGGAAGCGCTGTAGTAACTTGAGTAACAACAGTGATGATGATTTTATAAATATTGGTATTTAAATTATCCAAAAACATGATAATTGGAGATTAAATTCTTTTTTTTATCAAAATACTTGATACATATTCTGGAGAAGGGACGTAATACTATAATGATTTATTTCTGATGCCTGGCCCCAAGCTGAAGTAGCTGGTAAATTAGGCTGGGTCTGGGAGGAGAGAAGGATAATAATCCCGCAGGTGACACTAAATGCCTCCGACATGTCCGATTTCCCTGAGGACACACGGCTTTGTGTCCATATTTCCCACTTATTTTCCCATAGGAATTAAATTGGGCTGAATTAAACCATCCATATTAAAGAGCAGCATTGTCATCAATTATTTAATTTAGTGTTTAGTATTAAGATTGCAGTTAAAAATAAGTGTAAACTAATGCAGAACATTGTGTCATCTTGTAAAGTATAATAAAGGAACACTAAGGCAAAGTAGACACTTGGGAAATAACCTTTTATCTCTGTAACTGTCCAGTAGTCTCAGAAACAAATTGTGAGGCTGATTATTACAAAATAAACTTGAGCAATATCTATAAATTCTCATTAGGCTCTTTAAAAATCATCTCAATCTCTGTCATATATAAAGTAAGTAACAAAAAACCACAACAGAACATGTTACAATGAAGGAACTCTGATGAGTGCAGAAGAGATGAATATAAATTACACTGAATGTGTTATTTCACCTTTATCATTAATTGTTATTGTTCTGATCAGTGAGACAACAGACAAATCTGAGAATGTTTGTAAACGTACCCAAGCTATCCTCTAGGTAGTATGGAACTGGTATTGGCCATCGGTACTGAGCTCCAATGATTGAGTTCCTTTCATTAGGCTGCATAAAAACAGAAATACAATGTACAAATTGCCTTGTTAAGGTACCATATTTTTATTCTCAGTGATTTATTGGTTTATCTGGAATTATTTTATCCAAACTTAATTCAATTTTTTTTTAGATAAGTTATAGTTGGCCACTTCTGTATAAAACAATGTGTTACAAAGTAAATTATGTATCATTGCAGTTTCAAGCTTGATGTGTAGGGAGGTATGAGTTGGTCAGGGTGTGTTCTGTCTTTGCTACACCTGGGGTTAAATGTATCAAGCTGAGCGTTTTCCGGCGGGTTTGAAAAGTGGAGATGTTGCTTATAGCAACCAATCAGATTCTAGCTGTCATTTTGTAAATATGTACTAAATAAATGATAGCTAGAATCTGGTTGGCTTTTCAAACCCACCGGAAAACTCTCAACTTGATACAGTTACCCCCTGGAGTGTGATTGTTGGTCCCCTAAAGCTTTATGTCCTTCTGGAAAAACCTGAAATGAGCAGGGCGTGGCGTATTTTTTCTGATTTCCCAATTGGGAATGTTGGCAGGTATGTCTATCTCAGGTTTTGCAGTGCTTTGCCATTGCTCACAGGACTGGAAAAGTATGAGACTACATACATCTATATTAAGCTCAGTGTAGAGAACAGTCTGCAACCAAACAGTGTGGGTCCAAGGGTGATGGGGGAGTGGGGGCTCAGAGGATACAGCTGCCACAATAGGGGCACACACAGAAGTGGCTAATTGGAAACAGAAGGATGTCCTGTTCTAGATAATTGGATCCACACTTAGTTGTCAAGTGGAATTTATGAGGTTAATGAGGAACCCAACTAAGGGGGCACCTCAGTGTTTAAAGACTGTTTAGTACCAGAAAGATGACAAAGACCATGCATTGCCCATCTGTTAAGTTGTATAACTAAGTTAGCAGCATGCCATGGTTTTGTGTTCATTTTACTTTACAATTAAATATTGGGTTGTTTATTTCTTCAAAATATCATCCTCGATGTGATAATATTCTTGACAGTGCAATGTGCTCCTCGTTTTACCGTGGCCTGGTATTTGTGTAGGGCAGCAGGATATTTAACTTAATTATCTAAAATGTTTGGTAGGAAACAGGGGATGTATAAATGTAGGATTAAACAAATGTAAGTTTAGCTGACCTTAAAAATATACTGCAGTCTGATTTCTCTAAGGTGGTAACTCAAGGCATACAGTGTTTTCATGACCAAGGCCAAACTTGCAAAGTAGATTACCCCTATTTTACTATAGGTAGACATAGGTAGATGTACTCAAGCCTATCATTTTTTGTATCTGTAGATTTGCCTGTACCTATTGGTTTCTTACCACTTATGGACAGTCCTTGTTTCTCTTTGTTTCATTGACCCCTTGTGAAACTACACATTCCAATATTATTTCTGCTGTCAAGAAGTGCTGGGAATTGACCGGCAATCTCGCTGTGGCCATTGTAAGTGACGACATTCGCACTGGAGACATTTTATACAGTCACAATTTATATCTTCTGTGCATGAAGCATGTGGGTAATGTTTGTCTGTCTGTTATATGGTAAGTCTCTATTTGCTTCTTGTCGCCCTTATACTAATGAGAATTTTTACGGCTGTCGGAATAATGACTACCACTGAATCAGATGACTATGATGTCAGAACTGATATCCGAGCAAATCCTCATTTTGCAATCTCTGGAATCACACAAGCTAGCATATCTTACAGTTCATGGTGTGACACTAGTAAAACATTATTTTCTTCTGCAGTATAAACTCACAATAATTCACCATAATAAAATAGTCAAATCATTGTCCAAATTCTATAATCTAGTAAATGGCAATTTTATTCTGAAATCTAGTAAATAGTGGTGAATTTGAGTGCTTTTTGGTGTTTTTAAAAATTGTGATTTACAAGTTATTTTGTACAAAGGGAAAAGTTATGGAAATATATTAAGTTCAGCTGCCTGTCAGCTGTGTGAGTTCACTTTTGGTGATTTTGCAAATCCCTGTTTAATACCTTCCACTGTTCTATACTTCCAATGATTTCTGCGATTTTGAGTAGTTTGTCGATTTTTGTTTTGAGTTTCTAAAAAGATTTTTATGTCGACTTTCCTTTAATATATTCAGGAATTTGAAGATCACAATGAAATGCACCAAAATGTGTGATTTTAATGGAGATTGGAGCAGATTTGTGTTAATTGAGGGACAGGTTTATTCAGATCAGGGTGGGAGTTATTTTGCCCCAGCTTGACATACATGAGATTTTTAATAATTTACATTATTGCAGATTTCGCTTTAGCTCAAAGAATTGGGAAAACATGCAACTTCAGAGCTCACATTTTAGTTTTTGTTTTTTTTTTATCTTTAAAAAAATATTTTTCTCTTTTGCATTGACTCTCCAATAGTGCTACTTTTAGTATGGTATGGTACAACAGTAATTAGATGTACATTATAGCAAAACAAGATACAAGTAGTGTGCATTTTTGCTGCTCTCTTATACAATAGTCTGGCATATTTTGGGAAAAAAATATCTCTCATCTAAGGTACTAAGACTGGGCAACTTGTGCATACTCTGCAAATTTTGAAATAAATCCCCTGGTTAACAATTCATGCTGGTAGCTGTATTTCAGCAACAGCTAATAGCCCCTAGGTTTTCTAATCCTATATATATATATATATATATATATATATATATATATATATATATATATATATATATATATATATATATATATATATTTACTAAAATGCTAGTTTGAAAAAGTGGAGGTGTTGCCTATAGCAACCAATCAGATTCTAGTTATCATTTATTTAGTACATTCTACAAAATGACAGCTAGAATCTGATTGGTTGCTATAGGCAATATCTCCACTTTTCCAAACTAGCAGTTTAGTAAATATACCCCTAAGATTTGTTTTGTTTGAATATTGACAATTCTCTAAAGTTGTGTTTTTCCCAGGTGTATTAGAACATAGTTATAAAAAGACTACTGATTAACTATGAACACATTTAGTGGAATATTAACATTCCTTCTCTGCGGTTTTATCAACTAAAATCTGCACCTGAGTATGTGACCATGTTAATTATCCATAGAGGTGAGTTGGTTCTTGTGCCTTAGTGAAGATTATTACAGTGTATTAACAGTACATAAACATTTTTTTTTAAAAAAAAATCAAAGGTCCATAAACTGATGAGATAATAAAGCAAATGGCAATAGCAGTGGGGAAGTAATGGAAACATGGTGCCAACTGGATAGATGGAGAATAAATTATATGTGCATATGTACCTGTAAACATACTGTATATACTTTTTAGTCTTGGAAAGTCCAACATGTGGCAATATATATTTTAGCTGAATTTAGTACAACTGCAAAAAAAATACATTATATCAGTGTCTATTCCTTTTCCACACCACAAATTTGTATGTGTAATCAACAATGCCTCAACCAGTCCATTCTTAATAAAGGAAGGTTTGTCTGTGAATAAGAAGAGCAATAATACTTTTATATATGGATCACTGTATCATTGTTTATCACATGTGTTCTATGTATATCAGGCTTGTGGGATAAGGTACATAATAGAGGATGGTGTATGGAGCCTTGAAATTTAGCTATTCCCCTCCATTAGGGCCTGTGCACACAACATTACTTAACTATGTTTCTCCTCTTTTTCCCCATTTGACAGGCGACAGAAGGAGAGGCAGAAGCTCACATAGAAATTACTGATCTCTGTAGCGTGACCTTGTGCAATGCACACCTTTTTCATGTTTGGTACAATATTCACTACTTCCCCCATCCCTGATTTGTGATTTGCCTTTCTAAGACCTCCATGTGCACTGCATCTATCCTCATCTTCATCTCCACCTCTCCTCCCTCTGTTAATCACTTCCCCATCATCATTCTTTCCTCCTTTCAAGCTCTTTCCACTCTCATCTGAATGCCTCTCTCATCATCCCCTTCCAACCCTTTATAATTCTTTCCCATATATTGCATCTGAAATCATATGCTCCCTCCTGTAAACATATATATGCAACCACTATGTTGAACAATCTGTTGAATTATCATTCATGAAATCATGCCCCATCATATATGTAGAGCACAGCTGTATGACATCCTGTTCAGAGAGGATGGTCAGTCCCTTCTTAGCAGTATGCATTTACTGCAGATATGACCACACATCATTCCCTCTGAGAGCAGAGCTCAGCGCGGTCTAAAGGGACCAGCGGCATAGGGCTGAGATTGGAACGTTGGTCTCAAGACATATGATTTGGGCTGTCATTGGGTCATCGCAGCCCTTCTCTTTGAGCGCTATGAAGAAGGGAGAGGAAATTAGTATGTATGTAAATGTACTACCTCTATTTAGTGTTCCATATGCAGTAGAAATGTTTATTTAAATAATGCTTGTGTGCTACATAAATATTTATCCCTGCATATGTATAGAGCTTGTTAAGTAACGGCAGTGCCTTATTTAACACATCAGGCAGTGCTCAAGAAAGAGAAGTTACTTAGGTCAGATAATTTGTATAGCAACTTACCTAAGTTTTTTTAATATTTCTTAGTTAAGTAAGGTGTCCCTAAAGGTGGTTACTGCTTTATGTTCTGTCATAGCTGATCAATTATTTATGTGGGAGGGAACAGGTATTCATATTCACTGCGTTTGACATATATTTGTTATAAGGCATAAAGGCATAACACCCCTCCAAAGGTAAATTATTATTGATCTTAGAAGTCACTCTGGATTTTCATTAACTGTATGAAAGCACATGGCCTTTGGCCTCATGCCTTTATATGGTCACTGAACTCAGTGAATTCAGATATACCTAAAATGTATACATTATCCCATACCCACCGTGATGGTCACTCCCTGGACCTAGTGTTCTCCTATCTCTGTGACATCTCCAACTTCTCCAATTCTGTCTTCCCCCTCTCGACCACAATCTCCTTTCCTTTAGCCTCTCTTTACCCCTTGCCCCACCTCAAGTCGCTTGAACACTGCCTCCCATCAACAGCATTGACCCCATCATCTTTTAGTCCTCTCTCGAACCCTTACTTGTTCCCATTTCTTCCCTATCATGTCCCAATGCTGCTGTATCTCTTTACAACACCATACTCTCTGTTGCCCTTGATACTGCAGCCCCTGTCACCCTCCTTCGTGCCCGCCAATCAAAACCCCAACCCTGGCACTCCCCTCTTACTCGTCACCTCTAAAAGTGCTCCTGCTCCTCTGAACGCCAATGGAGGAAATCCCACTCGATTGCTGACTTCACCCACTATAAATTCATCCTTTCCTCCTACTATTCTGCCCTCTCTCTTGCCAAACAAACCTATTTCACATCCCTGATCTCCTCCCTGTCCAATAAACCACGATGCCTCTTTGCTACCATTAATTCTCTACTGTATCCTCCCCACCTCCTCCCCCCTCGTCCATCACCGCTCTTGACTTTGCCACTTATTTCAAGGACAAAATTGACTCTATACACAATGATATCTGTTTTCATCAGACTTGCCTCCCCCCACCTGTCCTCTCTATCACTCACTCTGTCACCCTTGGCTCCTACCCACCTGTTACTGTGCCTGAGATCCTCTCTTCTACAACCTTTCCTCTTGATCCTGTCCCCTCCAAGATGCTCCGTTTCCTCTCTTGCAATGCCTGTTGTCACCCTGTTCCCCTCTTTAACCTGTCTCTCTCTCCACTGGTATTTTCCCCTCGGCCTTCAAGCATGCTCTCATCTCTCCTATTCTCAAGAAACCGTACCTTGAGCCATCCTCTCTCTCCAATTATCGCTCCATATCTCTGCTTCCCTTTGCTTCTAAAATTGTCTTCAATTGTCTGACCCACTTTCTCTCTTCCCACTCTCTTTTTGACCCTCTCCAGTCTGGCTTCCGTCCTCTTCACTCAACTGAAACTGCCCTCACTAAAGTAACAAATGACTTGCTCTCAGCTATTTCCAATGGTCACTTCTCCCTTCTCGTACTCCTCAACCTCACTGCTACTTTTGACATCATTGATCATTCTCTTCTCACCACCCTTCACTCCATAGATCTTGGTGAAACAGGGCTCTCATGGTTTGCCTCCTACCCCTCTGGCCACTATTTTAGTGTGTCTGTTTCTGGCACCTTCCCCCTCTTCTCCTTTCTATTGAAGTCCCACAAGCCTCTGTCCTTGGTCCTCTGCTCTTCTCTCTCTACACTACCTCTCTTGGTAAACTCATTCAATCATTTGACCTCCAATACCACCTCTATGCTGATAACATGCAAATCTATCCTTCCTCCCCTGACCTCTCTCCCATTGTTCTAACCCAGTTATCTAGCTGTCTCTCTGCTGTAACTACCTGGACGTCACAGCGCTTCCTGAAACTCATTATCTTTCCTCCTGCCAATCTTGCTATCCCTCCCAATATCTCCCTCTTGACAACATCATTCTTTCTCCTGTCACCCAAGCTCACTGCCTTGGAGTCACCCTTAATTCAGCCCTCAGGTTTACCCCTCACATCCAGTCCCTTACCAAATCCTGCCACTTTTGCCTCCGTAACATTGCGAAAATTTGTCCCTTCCTCTCTCAGGAAGCAACCAAAATCCTGGTCCATTCACTCATCATTTCTTGTCTCGACTATTGCAACCTCCTTCTCACTGGTCTTCCTCGCTCTTGCACTTCTGACCTTCAATCCATACGGAATGCTGCGACTAGGCTCATCTTCCTCTCCCACCGCACCTCTTCCTCTTCTCCTCTGGGTAAATCCCTTCATTGACTCCCTATCCATTTTAGAATTCAGTCCAAGCTCCTTACCCTCACTTACAAAGCCCTTACCAACACTTCTCCCCCTTACATCTCTGACCTTGTTTCGAGGTACATACCTACCCGGCCACTCCACTGAGCCTCTGACCTCTGCCTCAATTCACCCCTCATTACCTCCTCCCGTACTCGCCTCCCAGGCTTCTGCCGCGTTGCCCCATATCTTTGGAACTCCCTACCCCATCTGACTCGACTCTTCCCCAAACGCTCACTCAAAACTCACCTTTTCAAGCTCGCCTATCCAACCACCTCCTAACCATTATACCTATCACTTCTTCTTCCTTGTTTGCCATCTAAATTTTTTCTCCCAGTTGGTGCTACTGTCTCTCACCACCCCTCCCTTTAGAATGTAAGCCCTCGCGGGCAGGGTCCTCTCTACCTATTGTCCCACGTCTGTCTCCTGCCCTCGTATGTCCTGTCACGTCTTTTGCTGCACTCTGTGTGAGTCCCCATAACATTACTCACACTCATCTGTGATGCTGACTTGTATTAACTCATCTATTTGTCACTTGCTTCTATATAAATAAATTAATAATAATATATAAATAATGTATTATTTATGGTTCAGTGAATAATAGTACATAGTTTTACACACAGCTGTATCACAACCAGCAATAACTAGAAATGTGCAATGATAGATATTTATGGATTAGAAATCACATCTATAGTGTTTGATACAGTCTACAAAAAATGCTGAATATTTGCAGGTTTTCCACCTGTACTCACTTCAAGCTTGATGTCTCCTTCGAAAAGATCCAGACCTAATCCTTAAACAATAAGAACATTTGCTAATTTGTTTCAAGTACATTATTGAATATATTATTTTAAAATATAAAAAACAATAATTGTAATTAACCTTGGTTGATGTCAAATATGTCTCTGTCCTTTCCACCGTCCACATCTACTTCTGTGAAAAGAAAACGATTAGTTGCTTGTTATTGCCATGTTATCCATATAGCTTCCTTCAGTAGGTTATACAACAGATACACCATTTGTAAATAATGTAAACATTCACAATGGTATTGCCACTTACCTGTGTGTTCTTGGAAAGCCTGCAAAATAAGTTACATAGTTATTAAAATTGATATGCAGATATCAAATGAAATATTTTTTTTATTTATGACTGTAAAATTGTATTACTTTACTTGGCATGTGCATTATCAGTCTAATATTCAACTATAGTAAATAACGGGTCTCATTTAGAGTTGGACACATTTGCACTTCAAACGTTTGCAGAAAAAAGGCATATACAAAAATATACTTACACGTGAATATTGAATTGGACGAATCTTGCATATAATGCAAAAACATTAATATTTCTGCAAGCCAAATGTCATGCTCCCAAGTAACGCGTATATTTACACCTCACGGTAGCATAGAGTTGTGGTTTCATAGTGTTAATAGTAAATGCTAAAGTTGCAATACCCTATTTGTACATATCTAATAGTCTAATGTGGTGTCATATACACAAGAGAATTGTGTCTTGACGGTTATTAATAAATGTGAAAGTTGTCTGTGAGTGTCTGTTTGTTAGTGTTTCTGCCTGTTAGTGTGTGTCTCTTTGAGTGTGTATGCCTGTTTGTTTGAGAGTGTGTATCTGTGCATTTATCTGTCTGTGTATCAGAGTTGCCTACTCTCCAGGAGGTCTCCCAATATTCCGGTAAAGGTATGCTAACCTCCAGGATCCTGGTTGTACCTCCTGAACTGCATGTGATACCACGTCATTGCGCGTGTATACTGGTTAGCACAGGCACACTAGCCAGTATGTGCATATACACTGATCAGCCGCAACATTAAAAACCACCTGTCTAATGTAGTGTAGGTCCCCCTCGTGCCGCCAAAACAGCTCTGATCTGTCGAGGCATGGACTCCACAAGACCTCTGAAGGTGTCCTGTATGGTATCTGGCACCAACATGTTAGCAGCAGATCTTTTAAGTCCTGTAAGTTGTGAGGTGCAACACATCCTACAGATGCTCATTCAGATTGATATTTGGGGAATTTGGAGGCTAAGTCAACACCTTGAAATCTTTATCATGTTCCTCAAACCATTTCTGAACAATTTTTGCAGTGTGGCAGGGAGCATTATCCTGCTGAAAGAGGCCACTGCCTCCAGGGAATACCATTTCCATCAAGAGGTGTACTTGGTTTGCAATAATGTTTATATAGGTGGTACATGGTCTGCAACAATGTTTAGATAGTGGTACGTGTCAATGTAACAACCACATGAATGCTAGGACCCAAAGTTTCCTAGCAGAACATTGTCCAGAGCATCATACTGCCTCCGCTGACTTGCCTTCTTTCCATAGTGCACCCTGGTGCCATCTCTTTCCCAGGTAAATGACAGACATGCACCTGACCGTCCGCATGATGTAAAAGGAAACAAGATTACTCAGACCAGGTCACCATCTTCCATTGCTCCATGTTCCAGTTCAGGTGCTCACTTGCACATTTGTATGCGCTTTTGGCGGTGGGCAGAGGTGAACATGGGCACTCTGCCCAGTCTGTGGCTATGCAGCCCCATACAGAGCAAGCTGTGATGCACTGTGTGTTCTGATACCTTTCTATCATAGCTAGCATTACATTTTTCAGCAATTTGTGCTACAGTAGCTCTTCTGTGGGATTGGACCAGACAGGCTAGTCTTCGCTCGCCATGCGCATCAATGAGTCTTGGGCGCACATGACCCTGTCACTGGTTCACCGGTTGTCCTTCCTTGGACCACCTTTGGTAAGTATTAACCAGTGTATACCAGGAATACCCCACAAGAACTGCTGTTTTGGAGCCATATAGCCAACACAATTTGGTCCTTGTCAAAGGTGCTCAGATCCTTTTGCTTGACCATTTTTCCTGCTTCCAACACATCAACTTCAAGAACTGGCTGTTCACTCGCTGCCTAATATAGCTCATCTTTTGACAAGTGTTATTGTGACTATATAATCAGTGTTATTCACTTCACTTGTTAGTGGTTTTAATGTTGTGGCTGATCATTGTATAAGGGTTCAGCAAGAAGAATGAGTATCACTGTGACTCAAGGACTGCACAAGGCTTGTATTACAAGGAAGTAATGTTTCATTGTTCTTTCCTATGTTCGTGTTGATATATTTTTGCAATTCTATATTAGAAGTCCAAAATGTACTTGTTACAGTTTGATAATTTTATTAAATTCCTACTTTAAGGGTAAGTAACCCCCCTGATCACATACCAACAATTAGTATGGTGCTGTAGGGACTGGATACTAATGGGACATGATCGGCTCATATCCTACCTCAGGATGAAATCTTCACCCATATAAAATGCAATGTGGATGGGAGTTTCCTACCTTTTTGAGAGTCTATGAGTTAATTGCTAGCTGATTGGTTTTATGTAAGCCATTCTGGTTGAAAATCTGGCCCGTGTGCTGCTAAAACTGTGGAGCACTAGTTTATATATCGCAGTGTCAGACAGACTTTTTAAATCCATGAACTACGCAATATTAAACAAAGAAATAATGCAAAAAATGAGTTAGACAACATTACTTATCTACTATGCTATAATACTTGTTATGCTTAAAGTTCTTTTATGGTTATTTAATGAGTTACACCTTTATAGTTTTCGCTTTAATGGTATCGTGCCACTAACTAATAAAAACACAAATGTCTTAATAGTATCACCCTAGAAACCCATTACCATGGGAAAAATATGTAGACGTCAAGACCATGTGCAAATCAAGTGTACGTTACGGCAAATGGATATTATGTTTACAATTCTGAAAATAGACCTGTTCTAGTAATTTAACCATTTTAGAAAATTAATTCATAGCTCATAGCTATATCTCATAGATTTAAGTGGCTCATATTCAAAATCCAAGTCACAGCCTTATTCATCCCGACCGCCAACACAAATCTAAAAACACACATGAACATACTAACGTTAAACACAATGACCAATATATTATAAAGCCTGCAGTCGCATCTACCCTTAAAATTATAGAACTATTTTGTTTAAAGGCTCATGTAACCTGATTTCTCCAAATGTAATTTTGCGGACCATAAAACTGTTATCAAATACTCTGTATCATATAAATAAGTCCAATCCATAATGAAATGAAAATAATTTTATATAAGTTACTATGTGTGAATTAATATAGGCACAGGTTCCACTTTTGATCCAGTGAAATTCCAGTTACTGCATTGATAGTGAAATGGAAATGTCCTACCATGTCAGATTACACTTTGTGGACAAACAGAATTTAACCCGTTTCCATTAAAATAACCCTTGTATCAAATGACCTCCTTTCCTAATTATACATTTTAATTAGGATTCCTCTCCTGCAACCCCCAGCTCTATTTATCAGGGTCCCGCCATTCACACGTAGGTGGAACTTCTGCCAATCACCTTTGACACTGCTTGTAGCAGGGTAGATCTGACACAGTATATCTGAGGGTTTCAATTAGAGCCACTGGGTTGGAATTCCCCTGCTATGAAGCAGATTCACAGAGGTAGTTACGCCTCTGGGTCCTGGCTATTAATGGGTGCCAGAACCCTTCTAAGCTGAGAGAATGTAAGTTTCCATGAAAAGGCCCTCTACTAAAGCATTATCATTGGGAAGGGTGTCAATTTTACACAGGGATTATTTAAAGTGTACAAACACCTTTAATGTGCTAATTATAACAACAAACTATTTGTGTCTAACAAACAAGGTATTCTTGTTTACTATGAAATAAATTCTATATATATATAAAAGTCATGAAGTAACATATTTTTACTTACCAACCCAATTACAGATGGAAGGAAAAGCAGCATTACAGCTAAGGTAATTTGGTCCATGATAGATCCCTTGCTAAGCATCACAATGTGGACTATAACACTGGTTTAGCTTTGGCATTTATATAACTTAGTTTTTTTGCAATTATATTGTTGTACTTTGTCCTATTATATGACTTGTCAACTGCAATTTATCTATGTGAAAAGACCCTTGGACTTCAAAATGCAATATACCTTCTGT